>NC_140968.1:15316261-15421261 GCF_056783735.1 Eptatretus burgeri
TGAGTTCTGTGACCTCCCACATGTTAAGTGACCATTTAAGTATTTTTGTTTAACCTTACGTTCTCTTCCCCAAGATTTGTTGCCAGATACTGTCACCAACTTTTGTGATACAGAACACTGAGAATGATAGGAGATGGATGAGGGTGAAAACGAAAGGAAAAGATGAAGAAGAAAAAAAGTTGTGACGCCATTATGTTGTTCTGTCCTCCGTATCTGTGCGAGCACGGGGTGAGCGTGTGGGGGTCATTCCATGTGAGCATGTGGGGGCCATTCCAGGTGAGCATGGTTTTGGCCCACTCGGGCATGTTGTGTAATGAGTGATATTATAGTTGATTTCAACCTCATCAAATTGGTGTTTTGGCCCTGGTGCTCCGCTGGGAAATCCCGTTAACCTTTGTGGTTCAGGGGCCGGACGAAGGAGGTTTTCACTTGGTACCCCCCCCCGACCCCCCTCCCGGCCCATTCTGGCTCTCGGCGGCCCTGACTGCTCCACCACCGAACTCCACGAAACTCACGAATCCTCCATTTCTCAAGGAACCAACAACAGATGGACGGAGGTGAAAACTTCACCTTCGTCCACTTTCGGTGGAGGAT
The DNA here is from genome assembly GCF_056783735.1 of Eptatretus burgeri. Taxonomy (NCBI): domain Eukaryota; kingdom Metazoa; phylum Chordata; class Myxini; order Myxiniformes; family Myxinidae; genus Eptatretus; species Eptatretus burgeri. The sequence continues at coordinate 15,316,856 of NC_140968.1, forward strand.
GTGTTGAGAAGACGGGATGGTGGGGAAGGAATCCATTCAAGACTATCTATTTTTTACGTACGCACGTTCACACACACACAAAATGAATATTCACAGGAATACCAAAGAGGGGTAGATGAATCAGGACGTGCACCATTACTCACTGAGTGAACTCCTTTATAACAAGGTTTAACATTAAAAACATCAATGGAGTAAACACACGTCCGTTGTACAATGTCAGTATTATCTAAATCACAACTTCTCAAACTGAACGTTTTTAAATCCTCTTCTCATTGGTGTAAAAATGATTGAAACACAAAACACAAGATATTAATCAACCTTGGGTCACGTGGATTTCACCGGAAGAGCTTAATCAGAACAAAAAGTATATAAATAATTATATCGAGGTGAAAATATGAACATAAACGAGGGAAACGGGCGTGACCACACTGTGACGTCACAGTGGTTGCTCGTGGTTACAATAAGAATTCCAACAACAGGGAGATGTAAACACAGAGGTGTCGTTAAATCGTCAGTCCGTGGATTGGCGAACACCAGACATGTCGTGGTTTCTCATCGCGGTGTTCGTGATCACCGTCCTTGGAAGTGGAGCGTCTCGACCACCACAGCAGGTAAGTAGGGATTGTGAGAAATAATGTACTGAACTCGGGGAAGGTACACAGCACGGGGAGTTGTTTTTATAGTAGTTTGGGATAACGGGCCCGGACTTCGGGTTTTCGAAGGTGGGGGTGTGGGGAGAGGTTGGGGTGGGGGTGTGGGGGGGAAAGCGGTGAGGATGTGGGGGAGAGGGTGGGGATGTGGGGGAGAGGGGGTGAGTGGGGGAGGAGGTGGAGTGGGGGTGAGTGGGGGAGGAGGTGTGGAGCTTCAACAAGTTGGACCTCTGTGATGGAGCTTGATGACGCCGAACCATCGAGTCCGCTGTGGGATTGGATCACACACACAGCACACCGTACCACCATGTTTCATGTGCACACCGTACCACCATGTTTCATGTACACACCGTACCACCATGTTTCATGTACACACCCCCTGAATAGGAGACGTTTTGGACTCAAATCCGGTGTTTTTAAAATGTGTGTATATAATCAATGTTAAATGATGACTGAGGGTCATCATACAATTTCTCATTCAGGAATCCTTGAATGACCAGAAACCATTTACAAACATTCCATGTTCCCAACTTCAAGGTTCATCTAAAACATCCACATCTGGAGAGTGGAATATTAAATAATGATCCCTGAATGTTTCCCCTCCATGTCCTTGGAATGTCCTCACTCATCATAACCCAGTTCAATGGTTTATTGAACACCTGAACCCCATATTCACCAAGGCAGGTCCATCCTTACAATGGTATCCCATCAGGTCCCACTGCTTCGCCATTTTTCATTCCTCGGCTTTCATAAGTCGGCTGTCTTGTCTGACGACACTTTTTTGTGGAGAATCAAAGATTCCAGGAGTCTCCTTGAACAAGGAGGTCAGTGAGTGTTGGTACACAGTTAAAATCCCATATTTAATCTTCCTTGTTTGTGCTTTAAATTGTTGTGAACCATCTTTCCCTTGACGATGTGATGAGAAACATGAAGAGAGTTTATCTTTGGTTGGAAACTGCAGGTGAACTTTCCCCACCAAGTAAACTTGGAATTTGTCCCTTCAAGGTAAAATCTTCTCCATGTTCGTGTCGATGGAGGAATCTTCACGGTATACCTTGAGTGTATCTGGTACCACACATTGCACTCCGTGTGCAGTGGAAATTGATCGCCAGAAGATCCATCTCAGGGCTTGTGGAGTTTCACAGTTTACACCTTCACCTCTGATCCTGGGTTCAAATCTCGATCCCTCCATAAACTGCCACCCTGGTGTTTCACGTGTCATGTGTGTTACAACCACTGGAGGAACATTAAACATGAAGGATTCATCTCCCAACCCTCATTTATATTGGATGTTAAAGATCCCACGGTGTTTTTTGTAAAGGGAAGGCGAGCTGTCGCCAGCATTCTGAACAAATCACAAATTACTTCCCAAACCCTCTTACAAACCTGTCCTTAACAAGCGTGGTACAAAAGATAAACTCTCGAACATTCCATGAACCATTGTGTTTGTTCTCTAAAATTGTCAAGAACATGTTATTTTGTCACAAACTTTTTGATTTTGTTCAGTAATTGTAAAAACATTGTTTAGTTTAATTATAAATGAAATAAACATGTTTCTACCCCTGGCCTTGTCTATTTCTACAGGTTTTCCAGAACGATGCTGTTGAGGATGGAGGGATGTCCCTGGGTCGTGATGTCGTGTTCGTCGTGATTGCCTCCCTTGTGTTTGTCGGTGTGATTGTGTTTAATCCATCTCGTTGGTTCAACAAGACGAGGTTCAGGAGAAAGCGCTGCATTCACTGGTAAAGAACACAAATGACTTTTCATCAATATTTATATCTTCATCCAAGGGGACAAGATGGCTCAGAGATTTGAAACGAGTTTATCGTGCTCCATGTCTTGTGGGATTATAAGGACGAGCATTTTTTTGTTGTTGAAGATAGAATTTGTTGTTTTATTGACTCGAGGAGATAACGAGGTGTCCAAAATCCATGGGTAACATTTTTTTCATCCACCGTTTTTGTGGCCATCTTGGATTTCAAAATGGCTGCCATGAAGAAGCCCACCGATGCTGTATAAAATCAAAGTTACATTTGGTGTAAATACCAACATTTGTACTGCTAGAGGTTCAAAATATAAATGTAGATTTACTGGCAGTAAAGATTTATAATCACCTTCGACTTCAACATGGCTGTCTTCGTGAAATCGTGTGGAACAAAGCTCATTTTAAAGGGAAGGGGACACCTTTGGTGAGCTGTTTACAATTATACTTGTGTATTAAATAACCCGTGTATCAAAAAATAAGCTGTGAAAGTTTCAGCTCAGTCTGTCTTGTAATTCATGAAAACACTGATGAAGGCAATCACAGTATTAAACTCGGACACTCGGTAGAGCGCATACCTCCACCACGTAATGCCTGATCCATGAGAACATATCGGGTCCAACACATTTTTGAGATTTCGTGCTATATATCGTTTTTAGCACCAATAACTAAAGGTGATGAATCGCTTTAAAAAGTAAATAATTCTCATATCCAGTTCTGGATTCAGATCTTCACCAAAATCAAATCACTTTAACAGGGTCCCATGGTAATTAGATCACGTGGTTATTTTTCTTGGTAACTGGGTAAACTCGACAGAGGACCCGAGGTCACGTGGTTGAGTTATTGGCGTTCACGGTCCATTAGTGATCCACCGCGTCATGGAATTATGCGTGTGCGATGGCCTGCAATTCGGGGAGGATCTCTAAGTCTTACTCACGTTGTTGTTCTTGTGGACTTTTTTGTTTCACAGCCGACAGTTTTCATCGAAACTTCCTGGAACTTGGCATATACATGTAAAAATCTCCGATTTTGAATTTCCTCCTAGAAAAAAAAGTTATGGCGTCAAAATATCTCCGCTAATGGATATCGCCCAAAAAATTATCTCCAAAACTCGGCAAGCTTTTTGAATTCTGTTTGCGGGAATCGAACAGGGTTTCAGCAGAGATTAATGACCGCATATATGAGACATCACTTCAATTTTATGAATTATCAATTTTATGACGTCATTCCTATTTTTTGATATTTTTTGTTTCACAACCCAGAGTTTTCATCAGATCTTTGTGAAACTTGTTTCATTCCACAGTTTTCATCGAAACTTCCTGAAACTTGACGTATACATGTCACAATACCTGCGCAGACAGTAACCATCTCCGATTTTGAAAATTCCTCCGAGAAAAAAAAAATTATGACATTAAAATATCTCCACTAATGGAAATCGCCGAAAAAATTATCTCAAACTAGGCAAGCTTTTTGAATTCTGTTTGCTGGAATCGAACAGGGCATGAGCTGAGATCAATTACAGCACATATGATACAGCACTATGATGTCATATCAATTTTTATGACGTCATTCCTATTTTTTGTTATTTTTTCTTTCACAACCCAGAATTTTCATCAGATCTTTGTGAAACTTGCCAGGTTTCTGCAGAAAGGCCACGCACAGGCAGTAACCATCTCTGATTTTGGAAATTCTTCCAAGAACAAAAGTTGAGGTCATAATATCGCCGCTAATGGAAATCGCCGATACCAATATCTTCGAAACTAGGCAAGCTGTTGAATTTTGTTTGCGGGAATCAAGCCAGGCATTAGCACAGATAATTTATCATAAACCTGATACATCACAATGACGTCATATTCGTTTTTATGACGTCATCATTGAGATGACAAGGATCTTAGCTCATTTGAGCTTGTTTTGTTCACACAAAGTATCAATGATGTCTTCAGGAAGATTTTAAAAGGTTTATTATTGAACACTTGTGAATATAAAGTGAAACTCCCCTATTAAGTGTTGATTTCCAAGGAATAGTTGTTCGTTCTTCTGAGATGAAGGATATTTTTTAATCCAAGATGGCCTCCAAATGACGTCATGAAAAAATGTTTCCAGTGAAGTGAGTGCACGAATTCCAGTGAAGTGAGTGCACGAATTCCAGTGAAGTGAGATATAATTTTCAAAAAGTCACATGATTTCCTTCTTCATAAAAAAAACACAAAAGTTCACAACATCCTCCAACATTACATTAAATTATTTAAATAATCAAGTGTGATTCATCGTTCCTCACCGATCATTTGGACCTTGCTTAAGTTACATCTGCAAGCTCGATATTCCGGATCCTGCAGCATTGTAACATTCGTGGAACAAAACCATTGTTTAACAAAACCACATATTCAACACTTTACAGGTGATGGAATACTTCATTTTACCTTGAACTGAGAATGTGTTTTTCTCTTGCAGTGTGAAATGTGGATGTAAAAACAAACAGAGACAACAACTGAAAGATGAGCCACCATTGGGAAATAATGTTCAGGAAAACAAACTCTTTCAAACGCAGAAAGTGGAGGGAACGGAGGATCATGATGTGAAGGAAAAAATGGTGTTCACAGTGAAACAGAACGTCGGAAATGAAGAACAAGAGGAAGAACATTATCAAGAGGATCAAAATAAAGTTTTACAAGCACTGAAAGAACAACTTCAGGAAAAAGAAAAGATGTTGCTCCAAAAAAGGAGATCTCATTCAAAGAGAGAAGTTTGTTCAGGACAGAGAACGTGAGTTAATGGAAATGGACGCGCAAAGGAAATTGAACAAAGAATTGTGGTTAAAGGAGGAAGATGAACGGAGGAAACGAGAGGAGGAACAGCAGAGAGAGAAAAAGGAAGCAGAGCAGAAGAAAATAAATGAACAGGAGAGGAAGAAACAAGAAGAGTTAAAGACATGGGAGAAGGAGGAATCCAGACGAGGAAACTGGGAAAAGGATTTTGAGGATGAGAAATTTGAAGTTTGGATCTGGGAAAAGCGTAAAAACACAGAACGTAAGAAGAAAATGCTTGATATAGAAAAGAGAATGTTGGAGGTTAAAAACTGGAAGCAACATGTTCATCAACGTGAGAAAGAATTGCAGAAATATCAGGAATGGGAGCGGGAGCGACAGGGGGTGTTTGATGCCTCCATTAATGGGAAAGATGAAGAGCTCAAGAAACAGCAGCTCCATATCCAACAAAAGGGAGAGGATCTTCATAATCGACAATGTAATCTGAATAAATCGGAGGGAGAGTCTCGTCTGAGAGAGAAAAAGGAAGAAGAACACAGAGAGCAATGTGAAGTTGCCTGGAAAACAAGAGAGTTGATTCTCATGGAAAGAGAACAACAGATAAGAGAGAAGAAACGTCATGTGGAGTTGAGGGAGCAAGAGGTCTTGGAGAGAGAAACCAAATTGCAAAAAGCAGGAAAACTTACTGAGGAAGGAGTTGAGGAAGAAGTGATTCTAATAACTGATGATGGGCTCCAGAAGCAACAACTGAAACAGCAGGATGTTGATTTGCTCCCACCTGAACCAAAGCCTCAAAGTGATGAAGGGCGGGAGCAGCGACAACAGTACAGTGTTGTTCTTCAACGCCAACCGAAGCCTCTCTGTGAAGGCAGGAAACAACAAGTGGAACAGCCTGATGTTGATCATCTGCCGGCCGAACGTAAGCCTCACCATTCGTCTCAGTCCAAGCTTGTCAATGATGAACCAGCTGAGATAGAAAGGCGTAAAAATAACCTCATGTTCCGTGGAGTGAAGGAGGGACAAGGGGAACACGACAAGGAGGTTGTGACAAAATTAATTAAAGCCATGAACCTGAACATAGAGCCCGTAACCACTTTCCGCGTTGGACGGTACATTGAGAACAGATTCAGACCAATGAAAGTTGTGTTCAGTTGTGAGTCGGATCGGAATCTTGTTCTTACCAACAACAAGAAGGTTCGCAATTTAACTGATCCCTCTCTCTGGACAAAAAACATTTTTATCACTCCGGATTACACTCAGCTCCAAAGAGAAAAACAAGAGATGCTGCTGAGTGATCTTGATAAAAAGAGGGAAAGTGACCCAAACGGGAGATATACCATCAAAGGGGACAAAGTGGTCCTCCTGAAGAATCCCAAGGGCAAGCCTCATCCCCATAGATAACGACCTTCCCTCCTCATCTCCCATCTCCTTAAACAGACTCCTCACATGACACACATTTAAGGGGAAAAAAAAAACACAAAAAAATCATTTCAGGAGAATATTCGGTTGAAACAAATTCACTTTTACACAGGGTCTCTTTCAAACACGTGAATGATCCTGAGATCACTTTGGAGCAATCACTGAAACATCTTCTGATCGCACAGTCATGGACAGGGAGTTCACTCCTGATGGACATCTTGTATTTCATGAGGACAGGAACCTGAATTTTCATAGTGAAGGAAGGAAAGTTGAGGAAAACCATGGTGGGATCTTTTTGTTGGTGAAAATCAATCTAATACCATCGCACATTGTTCATTTGCTGCTTTGGGTATGGAATCCTCATCCTGATGATCGGCAGCAACAGCAGAAGCCATATTGTATGCAGGATCTTCAACAGGTAAGCACTCAAATACTTTGGGGAAGGTGGGTTGAACACACAATGGGTGCAAACACAGCCAACCACAAGATCAAAACATCAAGAAAAATAAGTTTTGAGACTTTGTCTTTTACAGACATTGCTGTTAGTACTTCCTTCCATGAAGAAGAGTGTCCTTTATTGTGGAGATAATTGTAATTATTTTTGTGGGAAGTTAACTTCTTGGCTTGATCATCCTGATGCAGAATAAACAACTTTAACTCCCTTCAATTGGATGATATCACCTGATTCACCTTGTCATCTGTTGCCTGTTCCATCCAGGCCTTTCCTTTTGTTTTCTTTTCTGACAAGTTATCAAACTCATTGAGATATCAATGTCTCTAATCTTTCATATTCCTATTGTTATTCCAAAGGTCCCTCAGAAGAGGTGCTCGTTCCCTCCTCCACCCCTCACCTGAAACCATCCTTCCGCTTGGAACGTAAGTTGACAAGATTCTTCCTTTACAAGACAAATTACAATTTAAAACTTTGTCTAAATTACCTGTTCTTCACCTGCATCATGTCCCATTTTGTCTGTGCCTCAGAAATGTTGAGGACAAACTCATATTTTGCTGAATTCTAAAACTTACAAACACCAAGCAAATCTTCCCGTTGGTAGAAGTCTCGCATGAGTGTTAATGTGTCTGTACAAAAGTCATTCTGCACATCTGGATGATCATTGAAATTTGTTGTTTGAAAAACTTCAGTGCAAATCCAGTGGGAGTTTGTGATGAAGAAAATATAGATGAGAAATTGAAGGCAAAACAAAAGAAAATTTGAATTGAGATGCAGAAAATAATAAAGAGGAGACAGTATTTCCTGGATTGTGTTGGAAGGAATGATCATGATGGAGGTTATCAAGACGTCGCTGTCGAGTTGTTTTGACTTCCTTTTGTTGATGTTTGTGCAAAGGAAGGAGTTGTAGTAATGGCTGCAGGAGAAGAAGGTGTCGTGTTTGGCAGTGGATCCATCATCACTCCATCGTCTAAGAGCTCCAACAAGGTAAGATGAAACTTGAGACTCTTACAGATGGTCGATCCAATATATTTTTTTAAAGAAACAAGAGTCTCCAGAACTACAGGTACTTAAACCTTCTATCGACCTTATTTAATCACTTGCACCCTTTTTACGTCCATGTTTTTCAATTTGTCATTTCCTTGCTTGTCTATCTATAAGTGTGTGTGTGTGTGTGTGTGTGTGTGTGTGTGTGTGTGTGTGTGTGTGTGTGTGTGTGTGTGTGTGTGTGTGTGTGTGTGTGTGTGTGTGTGTGTGTGTGTGTGTGTGTGTGTGCGTGTCCCCTCCATAACTCCAAGATCATGAAACCTCACAGCCTGAAACTTTGCAAGGATATTGAGAGAACTCCAAGGGAGTGCGTGAATAAAAATTGGTTGTTTGCCTTCATTCAAATCCCCCTCCCCCTTTTGAAGATAATTAACGGCATTATTTAATTATCCTTTATCAAGGCTCATCCTTCGTCACTTTGCTGTCCCTCGCTGTTCGTGTTTTTTGGGGGTATTATTTTTTTTTTGCATTTTTTTGGCCTGCTCAACAGAGCCTTGACTTGGAATAGGCCACAACAATTTCTTAACGATAAGGTGGTGAGAAATATTTTTTCACTTTCCTCAATCTTATCATCGAATGCCTCATCTTCATTATTCATGCCTTCAATTTGCTTATAAACACCAAGAGATGCCAGTGTCCATGGCTTAATGTAATTTCTGCACATAAGGTAACGTCTTGAATCTGTTTTTAATGTTAACATTTTTGTGTGATCTACTTTCATTATCCACTCGTCATGTCCACATAGATGCATATAAAAAAAAATAACATTCACATCTCCCATCAACAGTCTGTGTTGGCCCTGCAGTCCCTCTGGTGTTGCCTCACCCACTGATAATGTTGTGCAATTTTCTTGAAAGGCAGAACGACTGGAAGATAGAAGTACACAAAGAAGACAAAAAACAAAGATTAACAAAATACCAGAGCGGCAGGAACTCTGTGACATCAAGAAGCAAACGCAGCAGCAATGACTACATTCTGTCCTCCCGTATCCGCCTCTCCAGTTCAAGCTGATGAAACCTTTGTTGCCCCTGTGTGAAGCGGGGCCATCGCCGTAAAATACAAAACACACAGGAAATGGCACTCTGTGTTGAGGCACGGCGGTGAAGGTCATGTTTAACCCTCGACCTGTCAAAGATCCCCGGGGGGTTAAATATCATGGAAAGGTAAGCCTTGGTGTTATTTTGATGGATGGTGCTTGCTTGTAATCTATCTATAATTCCAGCAATCTCTGTGTGTCTGTCTGTCTGTCTGTCTGTCTGTCTGCGACCGCCGTTTCTCAACAACCACCGGTCCGATCTGATTGCAACTTGCCAGGAATATTGCCGGGGACCCGCGGATGTGCTTTTCAAGGTTTGATATTAATCGGAAGAGCGGTTCCCAAGTTACGGCCATTTATCTGTCAACCAATGACAAGACACGGTGCTATCACGTCACAAATGGCGTCACAATTAATGTTTATTTATTTATTTTTATTATTTCTTTTGCACGATTGAAACTTGCCAGGAATATTGCTGGGGACCCGCGGATGTGCCTTTTCGAGGTTTGAGAGAGAGAGAGGCTGCACATACTGGCACTCACCTTCGGGAACGCACCTACAGGCCTGCCCCTACAAGCTCGTACTAGTTATATGAATTGTGGGACTCCATATGTTACATATACGAATTAGATATTGTTAAATGTCACGCGAACTGCATCACAATGGTAAAGGGTGAGTTAGGCGTTGCGCACGATGATATTTTTTTAAACATTGGGCAAATACCCCTGGGCGCTCAACTGTTAGTGGCTGGATAAGATAACCAGGGAATGACGAGCAGGTATGGATGACCCACAAAGTATATAATGGAGAAGTAAAGTAAATACCAATGTTTTTTTTGCATTTTTCTCATGTCGTGAACAAACTTTAACATTTCGGGTGATAAAGGTCGTGTTCAATTTTCATCGAAATTGGCTGTGAAAGGGAATGAAAGTTTTGGTGACGAAAGGAAATGCAAATGTTGCAGGGCAAACCACCCCCCCCCCTCATAAACTGTCTCAAGAGAGTAGACACCAATTTGATTTAATCATTTGTTTGTTGTTATGCTGTGAATAAACTTTGCTACTTACTCGGTGATGAAGGTTGTGGTGAATTTTAATTGAAATTGTGTGTGCTATTTCAGAGAAGAAACTGTCCAAGCCGCTCTCCTCGCTCAATCCACTTGTCAAACTCCATGGCAGATGGTTGAACGGTCAATTTAAACTCAGATCACAACCCCAGCACCATATATCACATGTCATCTTCCTCACCTAATACCACTGACTGATCTTGTCATGGTCGCCAATGTTGAAAGATACACCTTGGGGTTTCCTTCTCTTTTGTGCATGTGTGTTATTCATTGTGCCGAACCCAGCACGTTCTCGAAGATGACAACCCAAGGTTTGCACTTCAGGAGTATGAACGATCATACAGGTCATCAGCCACCAATCAAATGGATCTTTGTCAGTTGGGGTCTGTGACTTCTGAGTGACGTTACAGTTACCACAACAAGAGTGAAACGTTTTTGAAACTTGCATAAATTAAGCAGATACAACGTCAAATGAGGAAATTCACCATAACATACAATGTCCAATTCCGATGCCCACGTTGAGTTGCTTATGTCTGGTGTCCCTGTCCTGCCGGCTCAACTCACGTGCGTTTACCTCGTCCGTCGGGGCTGTCTAACGATTGGCTCAAGTAACGTTGTTCCCTCTTGTGGGCTTGCCTGTTCAGGATGATTGAAGAGCTCACAGGAATTCTTTCCCGATACACAAGCTTCATGAATTTTACTCAACCTGATTATAATCAGCGACACGCGTTAACAACCACTCTGGACATTAACACCTCGTTCACTCATCAGAGTTCAATCGAGCACATGGACGGTCGCAACACATGCCTCGTCACAAATCACCCGTCTCGCTGCACTTCCCTCTCGCGGGTTTACTCAGTAACACAGAATGATCATGTGCCTTCCAGCATATGCAATTCTCATTTACACCTGAAACTCCATCTCAGAACGTTCCAGCATCGTCATGAATCTCACCAGGCAGTTTTGCAGTCCAACACTGCCATCCACAGTCAAAATTAGCTCATTACATCAAGCATTTTACAAGTCACCAACTCGTACTTCAACAAATTTGTAACATCCATTAATTGGCATTCACTAATGCTTATCCACAAATACCACAGCCAATGCTTACTTGGCAAATCATCTCGCTTTTAACTGACAGGTGCTATCACAAATTTGTTTAAACCATTGACTAATTTACATATTTTGTGGGTCACACACACTTACCAGTGGTACCAGTGGTTCACTGGATCTACCAGATGAGTGCAGAGGCATTGCCGCTATTTTTACCTCCTCCACTGAAGGTGGAAGGAGGTTATGTTTTCACCCCCTCTCTGTTTGTTTGTGTGCAGGGAATCTCAAAAAGGTGTTGACGGATTTGGATGAAACTTGCTGGACACGTTGGGCGTGTGACTCGGAAGAATGGATTCAATTTTGCTGAAGATCCAGTTCCAGAAACGAGAATGTTTCAAGTGACTTCACCATTGAGTGATATGGCCAAAAATGAGAAATGGTATGCTTCAGTCAACCCTCAGATATTGCAGGTTCTAATATCATGGGTTTCGTCCAATTGCGGGCAACCGATTGAGTTCCGATTTCATTATCGAGGGATTTCAATTTGACCAATCATGTTTTTTGAACTTCGAGGAGTCTTCGTTTGCGTCGTTCTGTCAAAAGGCAGAGAAAGGTTTTGACTTTGGGCGAAAACATCGAGTTGTTAGTTCAGTTTGCTCGAAAAGAAGGTGCAGCATCTGTCGGCCGCCATTACCGGATCAATAATTGTTGGTCGAACCTTCTCCATTGTTCTATTGCTTATTCCCAAACGTTTACTATCCTTCAAACCTCATTCTCAAACCTTCATTTTCCAACTCCATATTTAAACCTCATTCCCAAACCCTCACTTTGCAACCGCAAGACTCAAAACACCATTCTCATGTTTCATTCTCAAAAAATCGGATCAAAAGAGGTTGCTCCAGTTCAACCATGGCTACCTACGCATTCCACACCTGCAAGGGCTGATTTGAGAAATTCAAAAGAGGATTCAGCCTCCATTATGGAACATTATATGGGGCAGCAGCATTTGCAGATCATGATGTTGAGAAAAACGACCCACCGCACACAGCTCATGGAACTAATCAAAGCGAAGAGATTTCTTCCGGAGCAGGTTCTTAACGCTGAGATGGGATTATTCTGTAAGAGGATGCCACTTTCTAGCTTCCTCTCCAAACAGGAAAGATCTTCTCTGGAGTTCAAGGAAAGGTTGTTGAGGATCGTCTTTCCTTTCTCCGATATGGCAGTGCTGCAAGCGACTTTGTCGTAAAGTGAATGCTGCTCTTCCAACAGCTGAATCGCACTCCCACTTCCCCATTTCCCCTTCCACACCACCTCTCTCCAGGGCCGGATTTATGTGTTGCGGGGCCCTGGGCTCTGGGCCCTAGAATTATGCGGGGCCCTCTCAGGGCCGGAGCCATTTTTACTTCACATATGCTTATAAAAGTATTCATATATAAATGCACCAACCTAGGCTGGGCAAAAGAAAAAAAACACGGTTTCTGTGTAAAAACATGTATTTCAGAAATTACAAGTAACAAAAGTTTATACGCAAGAAACACCACTATGGATGAAAACAACGGAACAGAGAAAATGATCGCAAAACCAAAACGTGATGGTATCATCTCAAATCTCAATGTAGAAAGTTTTTTTTTGTCGTTTTTGCAGATATGATTGCATTATTGCACACTTTGGGGTAATTGCTACAATATATTTGCGAGATGTTAAAAACTTACAGAATCTTTTAGCTTGTTACTGGCTTTGATTCGCGCAAAGTCCTCGATTGTTTCGCGTGTGCTTTCTCTCCTGAATAGTTCGTTTTCAGCACTTAGTATGGCCAGCGATGCCAAACGATCTTGGCCGATTGTACTACGCAGATAGTTCTTAATCCTTTTCAATTTTGAGAATGATCGTTCTGCCGTACAGTTCGTGACAAACATTAACAGGTATACCCGCAAAGCTATCTCCACATTGGCGAATGCTGCCACCATATCGTAGTTGTGGATTGTGGAAAACATGGTAGTTTCAGACATTTTTTCCGAGTCTTCTGTCTGAATCGTCTTGAGAAATGCCTGGAAATGTACAATTTCCGAAACCAGAGAAGGTTCCAGGTCGTTTGGGTAACTCTTCACCAGGTCTGCAGCGGAGTCGCGGAGCTTATCCGTCTGCATGGTCGGTATTTCTGAAAAGAATGAGAAACGTTGACGGAGTGTTCCATAGGCCTTGAGGCGATCTCCTAGTGACGTTGTTAGCTGATCAATGATGGGTATGTAGGATGTGCTCCTGAATCTCTCTCTCTGGGCGGTAACTGGGTGTAATCAGCGCTGTCTACTTCATCATGATGTCGCTTCCTCCTTCGAACACGTCGCCGATCGTCTTCGGACTCACTGTGACCACATTTATCAATAGCGATATGTTCAAAGTCGTCGAACCATTCCCGTAGGTCCTGTACAAACTATGTCAATGATTCGAGTCGTTTCACTGCCGTGTTCAAATCGAGCCCTGGCTTCTCAAACTGCTGACTTGTCACGTTGAACCTCTTTAGAATTTCCTGCCATGTTACTCCCAGAATCACCGTCTCAAGTTTTTCCAGTTCCTTCAGAATCGCAGATGCCTCATTTTTGGCCTCTGAATTTAGATGTTCATCCATTGGAAGATCGTCAAGTACCGTGATATTTTGCTGCAATCCATTGGCCAGTGCTTCTACAGCATCTGCACGGGCCGACCACCGTGTATCTGACAAGCACTTGACGACTGGCATGTGTCTCAGTGCATCGCGATGTTTGCGACAACGATGGGTTGACTTCACGAGACTTCACGAGAGAGAACATGCAGCCGTTGAACGATACCAAACAGAGTCACAGCAGCCGTGCAGCACTCAGCAGCACACGTCCCGATGAGGTTGAGAGAATGAGCCATGCAAGGAACAAACTCGGCGAATTCGCAACGACTTTTTCGGTGCGCCTGGATGCCGCGGTATTTTCCAGACATGTTGCTGGCGTTGTCGTACGATTGGTCGCGACAGTCACAGATCGGAATTTTGTTCGTTTGGAGAAAATCCAGAACTACGTCAGCGATCTGCTCTGGTATGATTCAGTAAGGGCACGAATGTCAAGAAACGCTCTACTGGCCCCTCTGGCAACACGTAGCGGATGGTTAGACATAGCTGGTCAGTGTGCGACACGTCCGAAGTGGAGTCCACCGATATGGAGTAATATTTGGCCCTCCGAACTTCCGCTACAATGGCACTCAGAATTTTTCCACCCAACACATTGATTTGTTCGTTACATACTGTCAATGAGAGGTAGTTTACATTACCGCTCCCTTTGTTGGCATGTTTATGGAGATGTGCCGCAAGGAAAGTGTCGTACTTGCTCAGAAGCTCCATCACTCCCAGGTAATTTCCGTTATGTACCGAACCGATCACCTCGTCGTCACTTCGGATGGGCAGAGCACGTTTACACAGAAACATGAGGACATCCACGCACCGTCGTAGTGCTGTTCTGACTCATACTGACGAACTAGTCCAGCGTCAACGCGGCCTTGCAATGATTTTCTGCTGGCCAGGCTCGACATTGCCTGTTTATGCTGATCTGAATGACTGTGTCCTTCTATCGACTCCCGAGCGTGTTTCCAATCTTGGAACCCGGATGTAAACCGACTTTTAGTGTCTGACATGGGTGACATCAGACGGCAAATAAAACAGAACAGGCGGCCGGGACTCTTCAGAATAGCCCAGCCAACTGAGATCGATTTCTTCTCCAGATAACGTGTGTTTTCCACTGAACAAATTTTTGTACAATGACGAGTTTTATTTCCATCACGGACAGCGGAGTTCTTGTAGTCACTGTCGACATTACGACATTGTGCACGACCCTTCTCGATCCAGTAGTTTCGGAACTTCTCTGGTAGCTGGTCTGGCCAAAGGCCAATGTTGATCTACATGATCTACTGCACACCTGATCTTCATGTATCACCAACACACCAACACTATATATGACGAGTCATGTCGGCCCACAAGTGATTCGTCATCTTCCATGCAGTTATCTAATAGTTTAATACCTGCAGCAAATGTTGGCTACTGAGTCCACCAATCTTACTTCCTCCTTCACAGGAATTTGACCATAATTGACATTTGAACCCTTCGTAAATGGGTTTCGCACCAAAGGGGTCACTTAAGAACTACTGATCCTGCATTATAGAGCTTATGTCACGTCCAGAAATCACCCTAACCCGGAAGGTAGAGTGATAACTTGAATGAAGAAAAAGAATGATATGTGTTAAGAGGAAGGACGCCCGGGAGGTGAGGAGTGTGCTTCCTAGTACTTCCGGTATTCGGTATCACCTCTGGTTCTGAGTGCTTGTAATTTGGTATTGATCGGTAAGGTCCTTATTTTCACTCTTGGGGATCCCCAGGGGATGAGGGTATATGGAGGGGTGTATCGGGGGAGGATGATGGGGGCGCTCTCGTCAAGAAGTGTTCGAACTTCTCGAGTGTCGGCCATGAAGAGGGGCAGGCCCGGTGATGGAAGTGGTGAGGAGTCGGACGTGCGGGAAGGGATTAAGGATAAAGAGGAGCCGGGGGATAAATTCCCAATTATAATCTCGGCTGAGGAAGGGTCCAAGTCGTTAATTTTCAATAACCTAATAAAATTGGCTACCGTAATTGGAAAATAATTTGGTGCCATACATTGTGCAAGGAAACTTCGATCGGGTGACCTTCTGATCCAGTGCAAATCGGTGGCCCAGCGGGAAAAGATTCTGAGAGTCTCTCTTTTTGGGGATATTCGAATATCTGCTCACATCCCCAGGTCTTTAAGGGAATGCTGGGGCGTAATGTACGGGATTGACCTGGACATTGATATGGAGGTTATTAAGAGGCATTTGGCCGACATGGGAGTAGGTGATGCTCGTCATCTTACGTCGGTGAGGGATGATGTGAAGGTCGATACCACATGTGTGGTGTTGTCCTTCTCCTTCCCGGTTCTTCCCCCTAAAGTGTTCCTGGGCTACCAAGCCTTTCCTGTTCGGGAGTATATCCCTCCCCCTTTAAGATGTTACAAATGCCAAAGATTCGGTCATGCTGCAACATCCTGTTGGGGTAAACGGCGTTGCAGCAAGTGTAATGGAGATCATGAGTATGAGAGTTGTACGTGCGTCAAGATGTGCTGTGCCAATTACGGTGGGGAGCACAGTGCAGCCAACAGAGGTTGTTTAGAATTTCAAAGAGCGGCCCAGATTGAGCAAGTGAAAACTGCTGGGAAGTCATCGTATGCGGAGGCGGTGCTCAAGGTCCCCAAAATTGTGTTGCCAATCAAAGAAACGAATAGGATTACTAAAACTCCAGCTCCGGTTAAGATACAAACAGTTTCGGTTGGTTTCCAGACGGAGACAAAAGATCAGGATTACCAAACTGAGGATTCAAGTGCCATGGTGGTTTTGAACATTTCGAAATTGGGGTTCATTGGATTTATTACTGAGGTGGTAAATTGCACAGCTGTTGTAAATAGGAGATCGGAGAAGATTAGCATTATTGCTTCAGCAGCCTTCAAACATCGGGGTTGGGATGGTATTTCTACCAAAGATATTAATAAGATATTTAACAAGACGGGCAATAAAAAGAGAGAGAAACCAGTCCTGATGCCAAACAGTCTCAGGACCCAATGTAATTTATGTTAATAATCCAATGGAATGCTAAAAGTCTCGTGGCGCACGAGTCCGAATTTAAAAAATACGTCTCTGATTTGTTAACTAAACCGGTTATTATTTGTTTTCAAGAAACATGGCTCAAGGAGCATAACCGATTTAATATGCCGGGGTATACCCTTATTCGTATTCGTGTATGCCCCGGTTAGAATAGGTGTACCATATCCCTGTGAGTAGGGTAAGAATACTGATTCTGGCTCACTTTTCCCCATGTAAATGAATGGGGGATTTTCAGCGATTCATATTTTTTTTCCCTAAAAATAAACCCCCCTTTTTATCCCAAGGTATATTTATTTGTCTCCCCTTTTAACTTGGAGGTTGAACCTCATTGAATTGAACACCTGGGGGTTGAACAGCTCACTCATTGAACCTATAAAGATTTGTTCATTCTCAAATTCCTTCAATAGTTTAATTTTCTTTGCACAATAATCCCCATCTAAAATATTGACAAACAAAACATTTGAATCTTTATATTTTTTAAGATACCCCATTTGTGCCATTACGAAATGATAAACTTCTCTTAATGCTCTCATCTGACCACCTCCTGAGCCACATATCATTTTGAGATTATAGTAAATTGTTTTTTCATTGTTCAATTGATAACCATCAAAGTTTTCAGTCCATTCAAGGATATTCATTTTTTTCTTTACATCCTCTAACTTACTAGTTTTTAAATTAATTCGCTTATTTGTTTTATTTACCTTTGTTTTAGTTATTTTTTCAATAAGACTTATTTGATATTTTTCACATTCATTATGTTTTCCATTTATATACCAAGACTGAGATTTTCTCCACTCTTTAGTTTGATTAATACTTGGTTTAACCATTTATATATTGTGAAAAAACCAAGTGTAGCCCTTAAAAAACCCTAACCCATCTTCCCATCGTTAAAACATAATCTATTTTATACACTCTATCATACAATATCCATATGGAACACAATCTATTCCATTATCTAAAATAAATCTCTTATCATCAAAGGCTCCTAATGCCTTTTTATATACTTCTTCACTATATATGTTATGTTTATAACTTCTTATTGTATTCATTTTCCTATATTCTTCTTTCTTATTCATCAAACAATTATAATAATTTCTAAAAGTTATTGATTTCTTTATTACATATTTCTTTATTCCCTTTAACCTCTTATCAATCTGTTCACCATACTTATAAGCATATGCCTTTGCTCTCAATCCAATAAACTCACTCATTACTTTTCCACCCAACTCATCCTTAAACTTACCAATAACCTTTTCATTCTTTTTGGAAAATAACTCACTCTTCTTGCTGAAATTACTTGTATCATATACTCCAATATTTTTCTTCATATCTTCATAAACATCATCAGTTTTTATATCTAGGATAAAACTATCAGTATCCATATACAACAATGAAACATTTTCACCATACTCTTTCTTTAAGTCATTATACAAATAATCATACATCAATATCTTTGATAAATCAAGAACTGCTGTTCCAATATAAATTGGTTTATCCATTACAATACTTTCCTTTTTCATATGAATTGCAGAAAAGTTCTCTGAAAAAACCTCTTCTCTCTCAAAACTTGGTTTATTTATCAATCTCGAAGCTTCTTTCCAAGATGTTGCGAATCTAATGTTTTGCCTGTTTCTAACATTTTCCATAGTCTTTCCAAATACAGCATTATTCATTAATTTATAAAAGTCCCCTTCAAATTTTACTTTTGTATTTGCTCTCATATCTGTATTGAATTGAATATACTTTTTCACCCAAGGACTTTGTTTAAATTTTAAAACTCTATGAATTTTAGCTACTCTCAATCCTTCTCTCAAAAACTGTTTTAAGCTTCTCTGATGTAAAACATATCCCTCTTTATCATAGAATGTTGTTAATAACTTTTCTGTTGATTTGCCTTTAACATTAAAACTTTTATGATAATCACTTAACCATTCTTTCTTTGGAGTTTCTTTCTCACATGCAAAAGGAAGATCTTTATGCTTATTATGAAGATCACTCGGGTACCTCAAATCAACTTCAAAATAATAACCTTCTTCTTCGTCATTCAATTCCTCTTGAGAAGAAATAACAATATTCATCAAAGCCTTTTCATAATCCTTTTCTTCCACCCACTCTAATTTACCATAAGGCAGAGATTGAGACATTGCCCATCCATACAAATTATTAGCATCAAAATACATCAAATAATTACTATCTTTTTCACTATCATAATTTGGAAGATATTTATTATTTGCTTTAGCATATCTTTTTGAACATACTTGTGATATTCCACCTCTCTTGGACTTCTCAATCATCAAAAGCATATCCACATCACTGATTAAATCTATATCTTGTTTTGTCATTTTCAACATTGCACTCCAAGCTAAACCAGGAGCTGTGAAATAGTGGGCAGGATCTAATCCATAACAATTTTTATTATGACAGAGTGATCTAAAAGCTTCAAACACATCAGCTAACAATAAAACATCTGTTTTTATATATAAATCGTGATATTCTCCAAGGTTCTTTATCTTAAATATTTTCCATATTTCTTGTGCGTGTTTATATTCCTTATCACTTATCTCTTCTTCATAAAGGTTATTATAGAAACTTTCTTTTGAAGGAAGTTGTGTTTCTTTAAATCTCATAAATGAATCCATATAATCATAAGGATAAATTCCCTTACTTGTAAGAATTTTCTCTTTACTTTGAATTTCATTCCTTGTTTGAATTTCCTCTCTCGTAAGAATTCCTTCTTTAATCAGAATTTCATCTTTAATCTGAATTTCCTCTTTAGTTCGAATTTTCTTTATAATTAGAATTTCATCTTCAGTTAGAATTTCTTCATTAATTAGAGTTTCCTCTTTACTTTGAATTCTCTCTTTAATCTGAATTTCCTCTTTAGTGAGAATTTCCTCTTTTGGAAAGAATGAATTAAGATTTGGAAAAGAGTCCGTGGAGCTTAGATTTGATGCGAGGTAGGCTAGTGGTGTTCCCATAAACTTGTAAGAATCTAAAAACCTAATACGAGTTAAAGGTTTTGTGAATATCATTTTTGAAAATGAAATATACTTTTGACTTGTGTTTGTTATAGCAGAAATATTCCCTGGTGTTTTTGAAAGTTCATTTATAAATAGATGTGTATCATAGTTGGCGCTGTTGTGAAGAAAGACTGGAATAAAAGAAGGTAATTTATAATTAAGATTACAACAGGAATGAGCGGGACCTCTATATTTACCAGTAAGATGACAATGGTCTCTAACTT
Organism: Eptatretus burgeri; assembly: GCF_056783735.1. Lineage (NCBI taxonomy): Eukaryota > Metazoa > Chordata > Myxini > Myxiniformes > Myxinidae > Eptatretus > Eptatretus burgeri. The sequence goes on from NC_140968.1 coordinate 15,337,031, forward strand.
TAGACTCCTTAATTTCCCCCTCACAAATATGACAGATATTGTTCATTCTAAATTCTAATTTTTCTTCTTTGGTTAATTTCATCGGTTCATTTGTTTCTTTCATTAATTTAGTGAGTCTTATACAATCCTTTTCTAATCGTTTTACAAACTCTTGTGAAGCATTTTTTCCACGATAATGTTCAAGTTTGTTATACTTTTCTCCAACAGATGATTTGATATAATAACAGAAACCACAAGGAATATGTTTTTGATATTTATTTGTATATGGTTCTTTTGGATTAGGAGAAGCAGTATTTATCTTTTTAAGGATACATTCAAAATCAGCGTATATCACAAATGGGTGCATGATAGATTTATTATAATCTTCAAAATAAATCTTTTCACCAGGTTTAGGCATTGTAATTACAGCTGATTTATGATTACTACAATATTTTGAATGTTGTTCTAATCGTTCTTTTGTATGAAATGAATTAAGACATCGCTTACAAGGATATATTTTGTTTGCTGTTCTGAATACCTGAGAAGAGATTAATCTTGATAAATTATTGATGTATGTGTAATGTGAATTCTTTCCAACACTAAAATATAAAAGGTCAATGTGTGTTTCTTCATTTTTATAGTTGTTTGAAATTTTTAATATTTGAACTTTGTTTGTATCCGTTAATCCATATACATTAATAGAAAGATTATTCTTTTTCTCAAATTTAGGAATATCTGTTAATGGCATTGGGAATTTAAAATCTTTAATGTCCAAGGTATTCTCATATTTCATATATTGTTTTACTCTTTCTGAATTACATTTTGGTGGATGTAAGTGAGCAAGAACAGACCAGAGAAAACATTTATTATCATTGTTCTTAATATTAACAACTGCCTTCTTTAGTTTTATTTCTTTTGGTAATTCAATATAAGAAGAAGCTTTAAGAGGGTTTGATTTTAGAATGTGTATATCTAAAAAGATGATTTTTTTAATATTGAATCCACTTCCTACCACTGTATTATCAACATCCTCCTCTTGTCTTGATAGTTCTTCATAAACCCCACTATTCAAAAAATCTTGAAATGATGTTATAAAATGAAGATCTGTTCTCATATAAGGAGTTTGTTCTTCATCTTGTCTTTTCATATTCATTTTCACTCCCATATAAAACTTTAAAGTTTTTATTTCTTTTAATGTCTTTTTAATAAATTTTTCAACATCGGGTTTCACTATTTCAATTGATTCAGCTATTGATGATGGACCGGGTTCTCCAAATTGAAAAATCCTTATTTTTATATGCCCTTTAAATGCCTCATCAGTGTTTTTAATATAATAGTCTCCCTTTACTTTAAACTCATTTTTCTTGTGTTTTTGTGATTGAAGATGTTGATTATAACTACTCTTCAAAACATCCTTTGAACAGATATCACAATGTTTTCTTTCCAACTCAAGAGGAGATATTTGATGAAATAGATTAAATGTGTGTTTGTTGGTTCGGAGGTGTTTTCTATAATGTTTATATTCGTGATTACAAACATCGCAGTACGTTGTATTCACCATATTTATAGAATAAAACTTTGCTTAAACTAAAATTTTCTTGATGAAAATTTCGTTTAATTTATAGGTGAATCTGTGCTTAAAAACATTTTATCCTCCAACTTTTTCACTTAATAAATACAATGTTTCAAGACACAAAAGACAAGTTTCAATCAATCTCTTCATCTGTTAAAGATACTGAGAAATATGTCAAGGATGTAAAATTGAACAAAGATAAATATAACAACTATTGGATAAAAACTATTATGGTAAATAATATGAGTTCTTCAATTTCCTTCAGTGGAAGGGCTTTTAGTATACCTGGTAGAACATCAATTAAAGTATCTCTAACAAAAGTTTCTCCTCTCCTTCTAGTAATATATTCAAAACTAGAAAAAGCAATGAAACAAGAAAAAGTATCAAAGAACAAAAACCTTATGGATGAAGCTTTAGAAAGAAAAGATAAGACCATCTGTAATATGCAAGGAGAAATTTGTATTTTTTTCAACAACCCTAAAGATGTAAATCTTGATGAAATAAAGGATGTTAATATATCAGGTGAAATGACATTTCGTTCAATAGTAGTTAACGATAATTTTAAAATTACCTTTAATATAAAAAATGTTGTCGTTGAATCTGATAATGAAAAAAAGTATATCGATATCGATGGTAATATACAACTGAAAGTATAGATGAATTTCAGTTTAAGTAAAGTTTTACTTTATAAATATGCTAGACTTTCCTGATTCTCCATATGACAAATTTGAGAATTGTCCTGCGTGTGAAAGACGGGGATTAAACACAGAGTCAAAAGCCTATAAACAATGTATATTCTGTGATTATCTTCTAATTAATGATAATAAAAAATATAAAAAGGAAAATAATTCTTTTAGATTTACACCAAAAATGAATTACTTTACAAGATTGATTAGAGAAATGAATGTAAAGTATGAGGATGATAACACACCTTTCCTTACAAGGGAAGAAACTGAACGTATAAGAGAAATGTTCAAAGGATTGTTGTTGTATATTATTCATGGATGTAATTTTCAGGGAAATATCAACACAAGATATTGTATAAATAAAATAATGGATTATCTTGAAATTAAACCTGAACTTAGGATAAAATATAGAGTTTCTAAAAAAGCTAATAATAAATTAAATAACCTGTTTTTCAAATATATAAATGAATGATTTTTTACCTATTTGGGAAAATAAGATAAAATTTAACAACCATAAAAATCTCCCAAATTCATTAAGATGTCTCATAGTTGGTTCAAGTGGATGTGGAAAAACCTGCTTACTTTTAAAAATGCTCCTCACTCCCAACTTTTTAGATTATGATAATTTAATAATTTTCACAAAGTCGAGTTTTCAACCAGAGTATCAACTACTCTCACAAGGTTTTAATGCTGGTCTTCAAAAAGAAGATATAATAGGTTTATTTAAACGTCAAAAAACCTAAATGATTATAACATTGAAGATATAATTCAACTATTTTGTGATACACAGAGATGTAAAAAGAAATCAAATCTTATAACTTGTATTCTTAGTGATAATACGGATGATATACCGTCTCCCCAAGATTTGGATAAATCAAAAAGAACCTCGTTATCTTTGATGATTGTGTTAATGAGAGAAACCAAACGGTAATGGACAGCTACTACACAAGAGGGAGACATTCTTCTTGTAATTGTATTTATCTTAGTCAATCGTACTTTCAACTTCCTCGTCGTTCCATCAGAAACAATGCTAATACTTTTATTTTATTCAAGTTAAATTCAATAGATATCAATAATTTTTGGAGAGATAATTGTTCTACATTATGTAGTAAAAAGAAATTTGAGGATTATATGAAGCACACGACTGAAAAATATAAATATATTGTTGTGAAACAAGATGAGATATTAAGGGATATATTTTTTGTTTTATAAACAATTACATATATAAATGACAACTATTATTATAAATCTTGTGGGTAAATCTGCTTCTGGAAAAAACTTTCATAAATCAAGGTTCTTGTGTAGTACAAATGAGAATATTGTAAATTTACTTAAAAAACACCCCGTGATACGCATTGTATCAACAACAACTAGAGCAATAAGACCTGGAGAAGTAAAAGGTGAAGATTATCACTATATTTCAGTGGAGGAACATATGCGATTGAGGAATGAAGGACAAATATTTGAGGAGGTTTCTCTTGGTACAACAAAATATTCACATTGTAAGAGTGAGTTAAAGAAACTAAAATCTGGTGGTGTTGGGATATTAGAAACTAATCCAGAAGGAACGAGACAAATTATTAAATATCTGAGCGGAGTGAAGATTTTATCATTCGGTTTTGATGTTGATGAAGAAACTCAACACAAACGTATGAAAAGCAGAGATGCAAGGATTAGTGAAGAAGAAATTACAACTCGCATTAATGTTAATAAAGAATTTGATGAAATATTTAAAGAAAAGGATTTATTTGAACACATCTACTTGAATGATGAAGAAAAGGAAAATTTCCCTGTTGATCTTTACAATTCATTAAATTATATTTTACAATAAATAAATGGATACAAAAGAAAGAGCAAGAAGATTTAAGGAACATCAAGAGTTGGTTTCAAAAGTTGTAAAACAACAGGAAGACATAAAGAAGAAACGCAGACAGAAACTAACGGGCGAAGAAGCATTTGAAAAAAAACAAGAGAAATTTTTTAAACCACTTTTAAAAACTTCCCAAGAAAAAATGAAAGATGTTTCCACAGTTCCCACAGTAGAATATACTCCTAGAAAGCTTCAAATGTTAAAAGATTTCAGTCAAATGACGGAGGAAGAATTAGAGCATATTGGAGAATTAGAACATGATGAAGGTTTATTTCAACAACTGGAAGAGATTAATCAACCCCTGATTATATTGTGAATGCTGTTCAAAACAATGAATATTCAGCGGATTCAAAAACCAAAGCAGGACTCATTCCAACAGAACAACCAGCAATATTTCATCTTGTTCAAGAAAAGGTATTGATATTTAATGATGAATTAAGGTTCTTAAGTTCTGCTCAACCCCCTGTTAAACTAACTCCGAGATTAATGTTTCTTCTCACAAAAGATGGAAGACAAGGTTCAACTGTGAGGGATGAATCAAAGTATATTGATAAACCATTGGATATGGAAAATAATGATGATAGAGTATATATTGATTTGCTGAACACTCTAAATTATAAGGTTATTCTTTCTGGTAAAAGTAGGAAGAATGAGAAGGAGAAACACATTATTCAGGCTTTAAGTATCCTTGGTTCAGGTATTAGTTTTCTTCCAAATGACCCATCGCAATTAGTTAATAAACTGTTATTGTTGTTCGGCAGTAAGAAGGCTGGAAATAACAATTGTTTTAATGAAGCATCAGCCATTTTAGACCAGTTGATGAACATGAAAATAATTAATAAATCTCAATATAAAGACATTTTATCTCATATTAAATAAGATGAGAAGCACAATCCTGAGTTTTAATTTCACAACAAGCGACCACACATCTTCATTCCCATACCCACTACAACTTGACACAACAAAAGAATATGAGGCATCTTTATTGTCCATGGAGACTTATAATACCTTATTTAATATAACCGAGAAAAATGACAAGTTTAGTTATAATCCGGGAAGTGGATACAAAACGATAACAGTCTCACCCGGAGCATACGAGATTTCTCAAATATCTTCCGAAATTGCTCGTCTTATGAAAGAACAGGGTGATGAACCAAAAAATATTGTTATAAACATTCAAAAACATACTTCAAAATCAACGATTAAAGTTAAAAATAACTACAAGGTTGATTTCACAATTGATAATTCATTTAGAGAGTTATTAGGTTTATCCTCAAAAAAGATTGAAACTAATGGGACGTTTTACAGTGATAATGTCATTCAAATATCCTCAGGAATAAATTCGGTATTAATTCACTGTGATTTGATTGATGGTGCTTATAATGATGGATTAAAAACAAATACAATATTTTCATTCAGCGCATACTCAACCCCAATTGGTTATAAATTCAATATGGAGCCTAAAAATTTGGTTTATCTACCTGTGTCAGGAAAAACCATACACAGAGTAAATTTTAGGATAACCGACCAAGATAATCGTGTGATTTCTTTTAATGGAGAAGTTATATCCATCAGAATTCACCTACGTGAAGTTTTTCAATAAATAAATACGATGGTTATTGTGAGGAAGCACGAGTTGGGAAAATATAAAATAATTACAGGGGATGGGATGTTCCTTTCCCCGTACTACAAGGGTGAAGGTATGTATCTTGGTAGAGGATACTATAAACCTAAGAGACAAAGGGGTGTCGGACATCAATTTAGAGGAGATGGGATAATTGATACTCTCATGGGTATTGGTTCAACTATTCTTAAACATAAAGACCTAATTGGTTCAACTGCTTCTGCTGTGGGAAATGTAGCAGGTGCTGTAAAGAGTATAAAAGATGCTCAGAAAGAATCTCATAAATTACAAGCAATAAAAGAAATTAAGAAAGGTAAAACTCAGTTGTCCCCCAAGAACGACAGAAAATAATTCAAATACTTGGATCAGGGTTTCAAAAGTTTTAACATCTTTTTTCCTAAATAAATACAAGTATGGAAGCAATTGATAGTATCTATGATTTGGATGATACTATTATTATCTCAAACTCCACTAAAAAGAAGATTACTTCAAGGTAAATGCAATAACTGGAACAGACTGGAATACAAATGGTACAAAAAGTTTTGAAATAAATAATCAACAAACCTATTTGAATCTCTCCGAAAGTTTCTTGTTGTGTAAATTTAAATTCACTAAGGCTGGGAATAACACAAACGCTACACTTGTAAATGATTTCTTCTGGAAAATGTTTGATAGTGTGCGATTGTATATTGGAACACAAGAAGTTGAAGCGGTTGATTATGTCTCTGCTGTATCTGAAATGATGAAATTTACACTCTATACATTCAGTGATAGAATGGGAAAGGGGTCTGTAGAAGGTTTTATTCCTGATATGTCAACGGGAACAAACACAGACCCTGGATATATTCAAAGGAAAGGAATGTATAATGATGATACAAAAGCAGAAAATAGTTTTACTGTGGCAGTTCCTCTTAAAGGTATATTTGGATTTTGTGATTATGATAAAGTTCTGTATGGTCTTAAAATTAGATTTCAACTACAAAGGAATGATAATGAAAATAGATTGCTTTTTGGTGTTGGTAATGCTTTTGGTGATCAGAATAAATTTGTAATTGAGGAGATGAGTTGGTATATCAGTGAATATACTCCTAATCTTAAAACAGAAGAGATGTTGAATCGAAGACTTAACTCAAAGAAACCACTCAGTGTATCATACCTCAAAAGAAGATGTCAACACGTTAAACTCAATCAAACTACTTACACGTGGAATTTGGGTGTTCTGGAAGGAAAGCCACGATATCTGTGGATGATTTTTAAAAAGCCAGATGGTGATACTGCGACTGATAAGAATAATGCATTGAGTGATAATGCTAAGGTGAAACAACTTCGCGTTTCTCTAGATGGAACATTTTATCCACGAGATAGATTGGAAATTAATTGGGAAAAAAATGATTTTGCTGAAGCATACAAGTCTTACCAAAAGGTGTGTGAAAGTAATGGAAATAAAGAACCTATTTTGGATATGACAGCATTTAAAAGTTTGTATACAATCTATACGTTTGACCTGAGCGCTCAAAAAGAAACTATAAAGTCTAATCGAGTGGATACTTCCCTATACATTGAAAGAGGAGAGAGTGAAGAAGTTGATACATATTGTTTGCTTTTGGAAGAAACAGAATTGCAGATTAATACAGATAATGGTGTGATGATTAGTCTCACATAATTTTTTTGTTAAATAAATGAGTGGCAAAGTACCAACTGGGGTATATGTTAATCAAATCAATCTTCATAAACTATCATCTTGTGTTCAAAATCAAAAGCCTTGTACGATTAACGTTAATACAATTCAGAGAAAAGGAGCAGTAAGAATTGATGTTTTGCTCACAAGAGAACAGGTTAAAATCTTGAATGACACTGGCTCACTTAAAATTAAAATGACAAAACCAATGTTGAAAAAAATATTCAATAAGAGAGACGAGTGGAGGATTTCTCCCATTTCTAATTCCTTTATTTGCTGGTTTAAGTGCGGTTGGAGCATTGACGGGTGGTATTTCAACAGCGGTCAAAACTGCCAACGAAAGGAAGGCTCAACTCCAGGCTCAAAAAGAATTGGAAAGACATAACAAAGAGTTGGAGAAACAAATTAGTGGAAGTGGTGTAATTGTAGATTTTGCTGAAAAACTTGAAGGTCTGCCTGATAAAGCGAGATTGTTAGTTGGAGATATGCTTTCTTCTATAGCACAAGCAGGTGTAAAATTAACGAAAAGAGGTAATGGATTATATCTTTCTAATAAATAAATGAGCATTGATGAGTGGTTGAAAGAATTTGGAAAGAATACAACATCAAATTTACAACTTGCCAAATATTGTAAGAAATTAAAAATTCATAATGTGGTTATTTGTATGAGAGATGAATTAACAAATGTGTCGAAACATACAAAGAATATTATTATGAACTTAGAAGATAATGATGGGAACGGTTCTCATTGGGTTTGTATTTTTAATAGTCAAGACAAATATTATTTTGATAGTTTTGGTCTTCCACCACCTGTTGAAGTCATAAAATTCTTACAGAATGGTGTTTATCAAACATTTCAAGTCCAAGAATTAAATTCCAAGTGTTGTGGTCAATTATGTCTATATGTGTTATTTCAACTCAACAAAAATAAAAAATTTTATGATATTATTTTTAATCTAATATAAATGACTTATGTTGGTAAAGATGGTTCTATCTTTGGTGTATCTCAAGAACTGGATATTGATTTATCAAATTATTACACAAAGGCACAGGCTGAACGACATAAATATAATATAAACAAAAATATTAACATGAAAAATGCTTATAAATTAAAAAATTATCCAAGCCCGACTGACGCGAATGACTTGGTGAGATTAAGCGATTTATCACAATATATATACTTAAATAAAACGGCTGTGTATTCTAAAGATACAGAAGTGTTGATATTATCTCCAGGTCATACAGAATTCACAGTTCGAATTAAAATAAATTTTTATAAAGAAGGGCGTATCGTTTGTATGAGAATAGAACAATGGGGGTATGATATGAATGATTTAGGGTATAATTGGTCATTTAAAATTAACCTCGAAGACCTGGAACAATTAAATCAGTCTCGTAAGGAAGAATATTATCCACTTGGTATCGAGAATGAGTTTTGTGGAGCCACGATTAGTAAACAACAAATAAAAGAATTTAATAAGGGTAAATATAATAATGGTTTTGCCCTTGTTTATCTCATGAAAACAGAAAAAACAGGATTATATATAATAAGTAAGGAAATACAAAATGATTTAACTATGGGAAGATGGGGAGGTGTTTCGTGCCATAATATTATTCTAACATATATTTCTAATACATAAATGACAGCAAGAAGGCTTCAAGAAAATTATCATTTCTGTGTCCAAGCATACCTTCAAGAAAAGGGTATTCGGTATTTTAATAAATATGTTCTACAACATAAGAATGAGGTATTTTCAATAAAAGATTGGCATTATGCTGATGTTGATAAACCGACAACTTTAGATTTAATTAGAATGTTAAATAATGAAAAAATTATAAGGTTAAGAAAAGGTAAGGCTCTTTTAGAAATTCAAAAGAAATTTTATTGGTTTCCTGTTGTAAAAAAATTATTTTGGATACAGGAATAACAAGAAATCCTGATGAATATATGTATAATATTCTATGGGGTGTAAACGATTCAAGTATAGTAAGGGATGAGGAAGGAGTTGAAGAAGAGAGGGAAGAGGAGGAAAAGGAGAAGGAGGAGAGAGAGAAGGAGGAAAGAGAGAATAGAGAGAGGGAGGAAAGAGAGAAGAGAGAGAGGGAGAAGAAAGAGAAGGAGGAAAAGGAGAAGAGAGAGAAGGAGGAAAGAGAGAAGAAAGAGAAGGAGGAAAAAGAGAAGAGAGAGAGGGAGGAGAGGGAGAAGAAAGAGAAGGAGGAAAAAGAGAAGAGAGAGAGGGAGGAGAGGGAGGAAAGAGAGAGAATAAATAAATATTATAGTATGGAAACCAGTGAGATTCAAAAAAGAATAGAGGTATTACAGAAAATAACTCAACCCACCAAGGAGGAATACAAAGAATTAACAAGTCTATTTGCAATACTTTCAACAAAACTATTAGCATCGTCAAGCTATTCATTTTAATTCAAGTTTTTCTTAAATAAATGGAGGAGAGAGTGAAGGCATTTCTAAGGATTCTTTATGTTTTAAAAATTAAGATTCAAATGTGCATGTTGGAAACTAAAAAGGTTTTTGCACTCTGCAGAAATTTTTCTCATAAATAAATGAGTTATTGTCTCAAATGTAAAAAGAAAACTAATACTAAAAATATTTCATATATTAAAAGTAAAAATAACAGGGTTATACAAAAAGGTATATGTTCGGTGTGTGGTTCAAAAAAATCAATTTATCTCCAAACACAAACTCGGAGGAGATATACAAAAGTTTTTATCAGGAAGTAAATTTACAACTACTGGAATACCAGGGGAATTACATCTTCCAGGGTATTCTTTCTGTGGTCCAGGCACAAACTTAGATAAAAGATTAGATGAGGCAGACAATCCTAAATCCTGGAGTAAACCAATCAATAGAGTTGATGAAGTGTGCATGAGACACGATATTGATTATGGGAATACCACAACGTTGGAAGAAAAGCATGAAGCCGATAGAGAAATGTTGTATAATTTGTCTCTGATACAAAATCCAACCTTGAGAGAAAAAGTTGATAGGTTCATCGTGAAGAAGATGATTAGTGCTAAATTGAAACTTGGACTTGGAAATTCAAAAAACTTATAGGCTCTAATGATGCCATTAAGACTGAAGAGCAATTAGCTGATGAATTACATAAACCAATATTCACAAAGTTTCAGAGAAGGAAAGTTTATTCCAAGGAAGTTGATTATATCTGGTCCGCTGATTTGATTGAACTCAATAATGATAAGGGGTACAAGTATGCTTTAACCGTTATTGATTTGAGGAGTAGATATGCGTGGGTTGTCCCTTTAAAAAACAAAACAGGTAATACTCTTATGTTAGCTTTTCAACAGATATTTAATAAAAGTAAGAGAAAACCTAAGAAATTGTGGACTGATGAGGGTAGAGAGTTTTATAACAAGACATTTATGAATTTTCTAAAAAATAACAGTATTACATTATACAGTACCTTTAATGAAGGGAAGGCAGTTGTTGTTGAACGTTTTAATCGTACCTTAAAAGAGAGACTATATAAAAAATTCACACAACTCGGTTCACAACAATGGTTATCTTTTATTCAGGATATTGTGGATAAGTATAATGACACGATTCACACGTCAACGAATATGAAGCCATCAGAAACATTTACAAAATTAAAATATGAAAAAGAGATTAATGTCAGAAAACCTAAGTTCAAAGTTGGTGATATCGTAAGAATATATAGGTGGAAATCTCATTTTGAAAAGGGTTTTACTGAACGATGGACGAAAGAACTTTTTAAAATTGTTGATGTAATAGATACAGTTCCTTGGACTTATAAAATATATGATTTGGAAGGGGAAGAGATTTTAGGTTCATTTTATTCACAGGAATTACAAAAGACAAAACTAAGCAGATAATACACCTTTGTGGACACTAGAGGGACAAGTCCGAGGTATATTACAGTATATAATGTGTGTCAAGGGGGACGTTCTTAGATCTGTGAACCCCAAACACAGAATCCTCAACTGAATAGTCAAGGTTTAACTTTTGTTTGTGTGTGTGTGTGTGCAATGGGAGCAATAGGTTGGCGCTTCACTCCCTCCTACTATACACCGTTGTGGACACTCGAGGGCCAAGTCCGAGGTGTATAACAGTATATAATGTGTGTCAAGGGGGACGTTCTTAGATCTGTGAACCCCAAACACAGAATCCTCAACTGAATAGTCAAGGCTTAACTTTTGTTTGTTGATGTGTATGTGTGTGTGTCCCAACCCTCACATTCAAAATCTCAACCCCAACCCTCACATTCAAAATCTCAACCCCAACTCAATCCTCGCCCAACACAATGTCTTTTTCAAAATGAGATTTCCACCTATATATATATATTTTTTACGTTTTTTTTTTCTTCTTCCAATTCTGTCTTTTAAGACTTTCAGGTTCGATGACGTAGAAAGGGGGAGTAAGCCTGCACTTTCTTCCCAGAACTTTCTTGATCTTGCTCCCATCAAGCACCATCCAACAAAGAACTACATCGATAGGTTTAGATCCCAAAGAGTGATAGCAACTCCAAAAGTCTCCAAAATATAAATAAATAAAATAATAATAATAATAAATAAATAAATAAATAAATAAAAGCCCCCAAAAAGTTTCAAGTGTCCAACATAAACCCAACTTTCCAAGTCTTCAAGGTATAACCACATTCCCGTTGAGTTTCCAAGATATGTATCACATTGTGAGTTATCAATCCAGAACCCACATTTCAAGTATTCAAAGTAAAACCAACTTACAAAGTCTCTTAAGGATAACTCATTTACTGATTTTTTCAAAATTTGTGAGTCTCCAAGGTAGGACCCATATTTAGAACCATCTTGGCAGAACCCTTTTCCTGATTCTCCAAGGTAGTTATTTAAACCATCAAGGCAGAACTCATTTACTGATTTTTTCAAAATTTGTGAGTCTCCAAGGTAGGCCCCATATTTAGAACCATCTTGGCAGAACCCTTTTCCTGAGTCTCCAAGGTAGTTATTTAAACCATCAAGGCAGAACTCATTTACTGATTTTTTCAAAATTTGTGAGTCTCCAAGGTAGGCCCCATATTTAGAACCATCTTGGCAGAACCCTTTTCCTGAGTCTCCAAGGTAGTTATTTAAACCATCAAGGCAGAACTCATTTACTGATTTTTCAAAATTTGTGAGTCTCCAAGGTAGGCCCCATATTTAGAACCATCTTGGCAGAACCCTTTTCCTGAGTCTCCAAGGTAGTTATTTAAACCATCAAGGCAGAACTCATTTACTGATTTTTTCAAAATTTGTGAGTCTCCAAGGTAGGCCCCATATTTAGAACCATCTTGGCAGAACCCTTTTCCTGAGTCTCCAAGGTAGTTATTTAAACCATCAAGGCAGAACTCATTTCTTGATTTTTTCAAAATTTGTGAGTCTCCAAGGTAAAACTTGTATTCTGGCTCATCAAGGTATAACTTGTTCAGTGGGTATTGTCTTGATAACTCACAATGAGTACTATTGCTGTAAAACTCTTTTTCAGGATTTTGCTGGTCTCCAAGGTATAACTCTTTGGTTGGGTCATCAAGGACGAACTCGTTCTGTGGGTCTTGGTCGCTCATAAGGTCTTCAACCAAGCCAACAATTTCCCCCAAGTTGTAGCAAAAGCAGTATTTTCATTTCGTATTTCAGACACAATTTCCTGTGAGAGAAAATAATAATGTATTAATTAAGTTATTTAATTATTAAATGAGTATGCTTCAATCAAAGTTTGAAAATAGGAAAATAAAAAATCTTACCTCAATAGATAAGAGGTTTGAATCCAGTTCATCAACTTGAAGGTTTAGTTCCATAGAAGACAGAGAGTTCCAAGGAACACCAAAGTCATCCCACTCAAGGTCTTCAACCAAGCCAACAATTTCCCCCAAGTTGTAGCAAAAGCAGTATTTTCATTTCGTATTTCAGACACAATTTCCTGTGAGAGAAAATAATAATGTATTAATTAAGTTATTTAATTATTAAATGAGTATGCTTCAATCAAAGTTTGAAAATAGGAAAATAAAAAATCTTACCTCAATAGATAAGAGGTTTGAATCCAGTTCATCAACTTGAAGGTTTAGTTCCATAGAAGACAGAGAGTTCGAGACAAGCACACAAAACACCATTGCCAGCAAAAACAAATGTTTAAAATGGAGCCTGGGTTTGAAGCTTTTATAGAGAAAGACTGGTGGGTGTGGTTTCCTTTGGAAATTCCCTGGGCAAGCCTAGGCAAGCCTTCATTGGGAAATTTTTCAAAACCATAACATCCTGTAATTTTCTAGTGATTTCTTTGTGAGTCAGAGATGAACTGGAAATGATGTAAGAGTGGGCGGGGCTTAGCAAAAGTAGGCGGAGCTTAGGAAAAGTGGGCGTGGCTTAGAAAAAATACCTTATGAAAAGTGGGCGGAGCTTAGCAAAAGTGGGCGGGGCTTAGGAAAAGTGGGCGTGGCTTAGAAAAAATACCTCATGAAAAGTGGGCGGAGCTTAGCAAAAGTGGGCGGGGCTTAGGAAAAGTGGGCGTGGCTTAGAAAAAATACCTCATGAAAAGTGGGCGGAGCTTAGCAAAAGTGGGCGGGGCTTAGGAAAAGTGGGCAGGGCTTAAAGAAAAGTGGGCGGGGCTTAAAGAAAAGTGGGCGGGGCTTATTGAATACCTTGTGGAAAGTGGGCGGGGCTTAACAAAAGTGGGCGGGGCTTAAAGAAAAGTGGGCGGGGCTTAACAAAAAATAACCTGTGGCTCAGGAGGTGGTCAAACAAGAGCATTAAGAGAAGTTTATCATTTCGTAATGGCACAAATGGGGTATCTTAAAAAATATAAAGATTCAAATGTTTTGTTTGTCAATATTTTAGATGGGGATTATTGTGCAAAGAAAATTAAACTATTGAAGGAATTTGAGAATGAACAAATCTTTATAGGTTCAATGAGTGAGCTGTTCAACCCCCAGGTGTTCAATTCAATGAGGTTCAACCTCCAAGTTAAAAGGGGAGACAAATAAATATACCTTGGGATAAAAAGGGGGGTTTATTTTTAGGGAAAAAAAATATGAATCGCTGAAAATCCCCCATTCATTTACATGGGGAAAAGTGAGCCAGAATCAGTATTCTTACCCTACTCCTCTGTGTCGTAAGAGACGACCAGGGTTGCGTCAGGAAGGGCATCCGGCGTAAAAACATGTGCCAAATCATTATGCGGACAACAAAACGAATTTCCATACCGGATCGGTCGAGGCCCGGGTTACCAACGACCGCCACCGGTACCGGTGGTCAGCAGGGTACCAGTGGAAATTGTGCTACTGCTGGGCGAAGGAGGAGAAGGAGACGGGGAAGGCGAGTCCGGAGGCAGTGGGAGAGGGGGAAGGGTTGAAGTGTGGAGGTGAGAGTTGGAACTCTGAATGTTGGGACGATGACTGGCAAAGGGCGAGAGTTGGCTGATATGATGGAGAGAAGAAAGGTGGACATACTGTGTGTACAAGGGACCAAGTGGATGGGGAGTAAGGCTCCGAGCATTGGAGGTGGTTTTAAACTGTTCTACCATGGTGTGGATGGGAGGAGAAATGGTGTCGGGGTAATCCTGAAGGAAGATTATGTCAAGAGGGTATTGGAGGTGAGGAGAGTGTCTGACCGAGTGATGAGTGTGAAGTTGGAAATTGAAGGGGTGTTGATGAATGTCATCAGTGCATATGCACCACATATGGGGTGTGAGATGGAATATAAAGAAGATTTCTGGAGTGAGTTGGATGAAGTGGTGGAGAGTGTATCCAAGGATGAAAGAGTGGTGATTGGAGCAGATTTCAATGGGCATGTTTGGGAAGGGAATAAAGAGGATGAGGAGGTCATGGGAAGGTACGGTCTCAACAAGAGAAACGTGGAAGGGCAAATGGTGGTAGAGTTTGCAAAAAGAATGGAAATGGCAGTGATAAATACGTATTTCAAGAAGAAGGAGGAACACAGGGTGACATACAAGAGTGGAGGAAAGTGCACACAGGTGGATTACATCTGAAGCAGGAGATGCAACCTGAAAGAGATTAGTGACTGTAAGGTTGTGGCAGGGGAGAGTGTAGCTCGACAGCATCGATTGGTGGTCTGTAGGATGATTTTAGAGGTGAGATTGAGGAAGAGAGTAAGGGCTGAACCAAGGACCAGATGGTGGAAGCTGAAGGAGGAAGACTGTTGCATGAAATTTAGGGAGGAGGTGAGACAGGCGTTGGATGGTGGTAAAGTGGGATGACTGGGCAACGACAGCAGAAGTTGTGATGGAAATAGCGAGGAAGGTACTTGGTGTGACATCTGGACAGAGGAAGGAAGATAAGGAGACTTGGTGTTGGAATGAGGAAGTAAAGGAAAGTATAAGGAAGAAGGGGGTTGGCGAAAAAGAAGTGTGATAGTCAGAGAGATGAAGAAAGTCGGCAGGAGTACAAGGAGCGGCGGCGAAAGGCAAAAAGAGAGGTGGCAAAGGCCAAGGAAAAAGCATATGACGAGCTGTATGAGAAGTTGGATACAAAAGAAGGGGAAAAGGATTTGTACCGATTGGCAAGACAGAGGGACCGAGCAGGGAAGGATGTGCTGCAGGTTAGGGTGATAAAGGACGTAAATGGGAATGTGCTGACGAGCGAGGAGAGTGTGTTGAGAAGGTGGATGGAGTACTTTGAGGAGCTGATGAATGAAGAAAATGAGAGAGAGAGAAGGTTGGAAGAGGTGGAGATAGTGAATCAGGAAGTGGGGTGGATCAGTAAGGATGAAATGAGGACTGCTATGAAGAAGATGAAAAGTGGAAAGGCGGTTGGCCCAGATGGTATACCAGTGGAGGCATGGAAGTGCTTCGGAGAGATGGCAGTGGGGTTGTTAACCAGATTGTTTAATAAAGTCTTGGAAAGTGAGAGGATGCCAGAGGAGTGTAGATTAAGTGCACTGGTTCCGATTTTGAAGAATAAGGGTGATGTGCAGAGCTGTGGAAATTACAGAGGGATAAAGTTGTTAAGCCACACCATGAAGTTGTGGGAAAGAGAAGTGGAAGCTTGGTTGAGAGGAGAGGTGACGATCTGTGAGCAGCAATATGGGTTTATGCCAGGAAAGAGCACCACTGATGCGATGTTTGCTTTGAGAATGTTGATGGAGAAGTTTGGGGAAGGCCAGAAGGAGTTACATTGTGTGTTTGTGGATTTAGAGAAAGCTTATGATAGGGTGCCAAGAGAGGAGTTGTGGTATTGTATGAGGAAGTCGGGAGTGGTGGAGAAGTATGTGAGGATCGTGCAGGATATGTATGAGGACAGTGTGACAGTGGTGAGGTGTGCGGTAGGAATGACGGACCGGTTTAAGGTAAAAGTGGGATTGCACCAAGGAGCGACTCTGAGCCCTTTCCTGTTTGCAATGGTGATGGACAGGTTGATGGACGAGATCAGACTGGAGTCTCCATGGACTATAATGTTCGCGGATGACATCATGATCTGTAGGGAGAGAAGGGAGCAGGCTGAGGCGAGCCTCGAGCGGTGGAGGTACGCACTGGAGAGAAGGGGAATGATAGTAAGTCGGAGTAAGACGGAGTACATGTGCGTAAATGAGAGGGAGGGTGGTGGTACGGTGCGGTTGCAAGGAGTTGAGGTGAGGAAGGTGGATTGGTTTAAATACTTGGGATCAACTGTCCAAAGTAACGGAGAGTGTGGGAGAGAAGTGAAAAAGAGAGTGCAGGCAGGATGGAGTGGGTGGAGAAGAGTTGCAGGAGTGATTTGTGACAGAAGGGTAGCTGCAAGAGTTAAGGGGAAAGTATATAAGACGGTAGTGAGACCAGCTATGTTGTATGGTTTGGAGGCGGTGGCACCAACAAAAAGACAGGAAGCGGAGCTTGAGGTGGCGGAGTTAAGGATGCTGCGATTCTCGTTGGGAGTGACGAGGATGGATAGGATAAGAAATGAGTGTACTAGAGGGACAGCGCTGGTGGGACGGTTTGGAGACAAAGTGAGAGAGGGGAGATTGAGATGGTTTGGACATGTGCACAGGAGGGAAGCGGAGTATATCGGGAGAAGGATGTTGAAGATGGAGCCGCCAGGCAGGAGGAGAAGAGGAAGGCCAAAGATGAGGTTCATGGATACTGTGAGGGTGGACTTGCGGGTGGTTGGAGTGTCAATGGAGGATGTGGAGGATAGAGCGAAATGGAGATGGTTGATCCGCTGTGGCGACCCCTAACGGGAGCAAGCCGAAAGAGGAAGAAGAGGTATACTCTTATTCGTAGGGATAGAGCTCGAGGTAAAGGGGGTGGGTGTGGCATTATGGTGAAAGTTGGTGTTCCCTTCACGGAAACGGAAGACATTACGGAGCTGGAGTGTATTCTTATCAAGGTCCATGGCTCAAGGGGGAGGGTTACAATTATAAACTCCTATAATCCTTGCCAACCATTAATGCACAAGAGTCTTCAGGAGGTTTTTAGAAGGTGTGAGGGAATGGTTCTTGTCTGCGGCGATTTCAACAGTCATAATATTCTCTGGGGCTCCAAAGACAATGATAGGAACGGCGATATTATTGAGGATTTGATCGATGAATTTGATATAGTGATATTAAATGACGTACAGGGAACATGTATAAACCCATCCACAGGGAAGATGTCCCCTCTGGATCTCACTCTTATTTTTTCAAGAGAAGCTGTGAGATGCGATTGGGAAGTCCATGATGACAACCGAGGCACAAGGGAGTGATCACTTCCTGTGATCACAAATCTCCTATGTGAAAGGCGTTCTGTGGACTCGCTCGGTCTGGCTTCTTGGAACTTTTGTAAGGCGAATTGGGGTCAGTTTTCAGATATATGTGTCAGGGAAGTGAAGGAAGAGATTGGTGTTCACAATTTAGTTTGAATTAATAAGAATATTGTTCAAATTATGTAGAACATTGCTTGGGAAACAATCCCAACCTCAATCCCTTCAGGAGGTTGGAAAATTAAGGTCCCATGGTGGAATGAGGATTGCAAATTGGCAATCGAGGGAAGATGGGCGGCTCGAAAGAGACTTAGGAAAACCCTCAGGTTGGAGGACGTTATAGAGTATAAGAGGAAAAGGGCGATGGCCCAAATAACTTTTTTTAGAGGTTTTAGACGTTTTAGAGGCTCGTTTTCACAAAGTTGTAAGTCAAACCAGGGTGATCACCAATACAGTTCTACCTTCAAACCCTTCACTCAATCTTGACTTCAATATTTGGGAACTGAAGCAGGTGATTCATTCGGTTAAGAATAGCACCCCAGGCCTGGATCGGTTATCGTTCCTTCTGTTCAAACACTTGGAGGATCGGGTGTTGAGAGTGTTCCTAAGTTTATTCAATAGGATTTGGGCTTCAGGGAAACTTCCCGGTGATTGGAAACACGCTATTGTAATTCCTCTCCTGAAAGAGGGGAAAGATGGCACTGTCCCATCTTCATATCGCCCGATCTCCGTTATTTCAGTTGTTTGCAAATTCATGGAGAAAATGGTGAATAACCGATTGGTTTTCTTCTCGCAAAAGAACAACCTATTGTATAAAGGCCAGAGCGATTTTCGTAAGGGACGGTCCGTTATGGATCACATTTCCGCACTGGCAAATGATGCAAGGGAATCCCTCGGTAATCAGGAGTCTCTTCTGGGAGTGTTCCTCGATATCCAAAAGGCAGACGATTCAGTCTGGAAAAATGGCCTCCTTGGTAAACTGAGTCATCTTGGGGTCAATGGCAGAATGCACCATTGGATTGGTGACTTTTTATCGAATAGAACATTTCAGGTGAGGGTTGGCCTGAGCCTCTCGTCTTCGTTTCATTCTGAAAAGGGCATTCCCCAGGGAAGCTGATTAAGCCCAACACTCTTTAGTATTCCGATAAATGATGTTTCCTCCATCCGCAAGCTCCATAGCAAGTTATTCCTGTTTGCTGACGACATTGCTATGTGGATTCGGTGTAAAAATCTTGCTACTTCGAGTAAAAAACTCCAGGGGGATATCCGGCTCGTGGAGAAATTGGCCGAAGACTGGGGTTTTTCAACTATCAGCTGATAAGTCCAAGTTTTGGGGTGACATAGCAATGGTAATTAATGGCACTTGCATCCAATCATCTCGAGTGGTGTCTTTCTTTGGAGTCACTTTGGGCATTACAAGTGCTGGAATCCTTACAGGGTGGCTGGAGGAATGACTTGGTCCAAGAAGCTCGGCATTTGTACAACATCATGAACTGGAGGGGTCTGGTGGTGGATTTGTGCTGGATCCCTGCTCATGAGGGCATCGGGGGGAATGAGGCCAGTGACCTTGCGGCAAAACAGGCCCTCAGAATGGACAATGTCACCCAAATCCCCTTGGGACCTTCAGAAATCATGAGTCTGGTCAAGGACCGTATTGTGGGAAAATGGCAATGTCAGTGGGACTCCTGCATAAAGGGGAGATTTTTTCACAGGGTGCAGTCGGAGGTGTTTCCGCTTGTTTGGCTCCCCAGGCTCTCCCGGAGGGACCAGGTCGTGCTTTGTAGAATAAGACTCGGGCACTGTCGCTTAAATGCATCCCTCCGTAGAATTGGATGTCACCCAACGGGGTTCTGTGATGTGTGTGGAAAACCTTAAGATTTAAATCACTGATTTCTAAATTGCCCTCTCTTTGGGGAATCGAGGCAGCGACTTGTACGGTGTATAAGAGTTATGGGGATAAGGGTGTTGGACCTGCAGGTGATGCTGCGGCGGATGAACTGGAAGCAGCCTCAACTCTATAAGGCGGTATTAAAATTCCTGAAGGAATGTGGGAGAGCAATTTGAAATGTATCTGCCTTTGAAGGGCTATGGCTGTGGGCGAGTTTGATCAGATTCTGGTGCGTGGCGTGGATAGAGTCTCCTGGCTCTGACAGCGCAATAAAAACCCTCAACAACAAAAAAAAAAAATGAGGAAGAACGAAAAAACACTTCCGGGTTGATCTTCCTGTGAACCTTGAACCGGAACTCGAACTCAGGTCCACGTGGTCGGGAAGGAACTGATCGAAGAGGTATTTTCGGGATTCTTATTTAACATTGAGAAAGATCCGTGAACCGTGAATTTAAATATAAAATAATTTTCTGTTCCTTGATGACGGAAATGAAGGAAAGTTAAAGGAGTTTTTATTGAATGTTTGTTGAGGTGTTTGATTGTTGATTTCATGAGGTGATTTTCACTCGTTTTGTTTAATTCACCACATTGTGTTTTTATCACATCGTCACTAAACTTCCTCCAACGAGGATTAAACCTCATTCTTCCTTTTAACTACAAAACTACCGAAACCTTTTATAATTAACTTGTAAATCCAATTTGATGTCGATATGAGGAGGTGTAACAAGGGGACGAGGTACGATTACCTACTTTACCTGTTCCGTGGGATATTTAACGTTCAGAACCTGAATCCAGATCAAAAACCCGATTCATAATCCAAAAACTCATAAACATCGTGTGGATCGAAAATGTAACATCCTCGTTAACCTTCCACGGACATTCCATCTCAGGTCAATTGGACCCCACCGCCCCGCCCCCGTCAGGCTGGACCCCGCCGCCCGCCCCCGTCAGGATGGAACCCACCGCCCCGTCCCCGTCAGGCTGGACCCCGCCGCCCCGTCCCCGTCAGGCTGGACCCCGCCGCCCCGCCCCCGTCAGGCTGGACCCCGCCGCCCCACCCCTGTCAGAATGGACCCCGCCGCCCCACCCCTGTCAGAATGGACCCCCCTGCCCCGCCCCCGTCAGGCTGGACCCCACCGCCCCGCCCCCGTTAGAATGGACCCCCCCGCCCCCCCCCCGTCAGGCTGGACCTCGCCGCCCCCCCCTCGTCAGGCTGGACCCCGCCGCCCCACCCCCGTCAGGCTGGACCCTGCAGCCCCTGTCAGGATGGACCCCACCGCCCCGACCCCGTCAAGATGGAACCGACCACTCCCGTCACGCTGGACCCCGCCCCCGTCACGCTGGATCCCGCCCCCGTCTGGCTGGACCCCACCGCCCCGCTGGTCCCTGTCGTCTGGCTAGACCCCATCGTCCAGCTGGACCCTGCCACCCTGCCCCCACCCTTCTCCTTTCTCTCTCGTTTCCATCTCCCATCCAATCACAAATCTAATTTCTGAAATGACTGGATTGCCGTGTTGGACCTGGAAATTTAACTTCTCGTAAATGTAAATTCATGACCCATCTGTGCAAGATAATTGAAGTAAAAGTAAATTGTGATGTTTGTTGGTTCTTTTCTCAACATGTGGGTTGCAGGAGGTGGAACAAAGTCCTCCAGGTGTGTCTGTATAATATGTGTATCATCACTTCAAAATGTTTTTACATTTACCACTGAGCTATGTATGTATAGATACACACACTCATAAAAGTGTGTTTGTGTGTGTTTTGTGTGTGTGTGTGTGTGTGTGTGTGTGTGTGTGTGTGTGTGTGTGTGTGTGTGTGTGTGTGTGTGTGTGTGTGTGTGTGTGTGTGTGTGTGTGTGTGTGATTCCAAAATCATAAAACCTCACAGCCTGAAACTTTGCATGCATACGAAGAAAACTCCAAGGAAGTGCAAGAGTGAAAATTGGATGTTTGGGTGAATTAAAACACCCCATTTGAAGATAATTAACAACCTTATTTAATTGTATCCATCAGGTGCTCGCTGTCTGGGGTCTTGTGGCATGTCCTGGGTAACCTCGCTGGGGCCTGACGCCACCATTTCTTTGACCTGCTCCACCATACTCTGACTTTGAACAGGCCGCAATGATTTCTTAATGATAAAGTTTTATTTTATTTTATATATACAGTGGGGAGAACAAGTATTTGATACACTGCCAATGTTGCAGGTTTTCCCACTGACAAAGCACGTAGAGGTCTGTAATTTTTTATCATAGGGACACTTCAACTGTGAAAGATGGAGTCTAAAACAAAAATCCTGAAAATCACATTGTATGATTTTTAAAAATAATTAATTTGCATTTTATTGCATGAAATAAGTATTTGATCACCTTCCAACCAGTAAGAATTCTGGCTCTCACAGACCTCTGAGTTTGTATTGAAGAAGCCCTCACATTCTCCACTCATTACCTGTATTCACTGCACCTGTTTGAACTCGTTATCTGCATAAAAGACAGCTGTCCACACTCAATCAATCAGACTCCAACCTCTCCACAATGGGCAAGACCAGAGAGCTGTCTCAGGACATCAGAGACAAAATTGTCGACTTGCACAAGGCTGGGATGGGCAACATGACAATAGGCAAGCAGCTTGGTGAGAAGGCAACAACTGTTGGTGCAATTATTAGAAAATGGAAGAAGTTCAAGATAACAGTCAATTTCCCTCGGTCTGGGGCTCCATGCAAGATCTCACCTCGTGGAGCCTCAATGATCATGAGAAAGGTGAGGGATCAGCCCAGAACTACATGGCAGGACCTGGTCAATGACCTGAAGAGAGCTGGGACCACAGTATCAAAGAAAACCATAAGTAACACACTACGCCGTCATCTATCTATAATTCCAGCAGTGTGTGTGTGTGTGTGTGTGTGTGTGTGTGTGTGTGTGTGTGTGTGTGTGTGTGTGTGTGTGTGTGTGTGTGTGTGTGTGACCACTGTTTCTCGACAACCACTGGTCCGATCTAATTGAAACTTGCCAGGTATATTGCTGGGGACCTGAGGATGTGCCTTTTCAAGGGTTGATATTAATCGGACAAGTGCTTCCCAAGTTATGGCCATTTATTTACCAAACCAATGACAAGACGCGCTGTTGCGTGGGCGTGGCCGATGGGGAAGGGAAGCTCAGCCGCGTTTGCCATTACGGGTTATAACGTACGGGCTACCGGATAATGATGACTTCGTGTATTCTAATAATTTCTCGATGTCTTATGCCCATTTATAGATAAACACAATGCCCAAAGTTATGATCATTTTCATATGAGACGGTGCATAAATTTCGGTAACATCAGAGTGCTGGTATGCTCTGAACCAGGAAGTAAAAAAATTTTTTCTCTCTCTTCTCATCTCTTTTTGTTTTTCCTTGCCATGACATTGCGAAAAGGTAAAATCCGTTGGCCCTAATTTAATAATTGGGTATTAAAATTAAATTGCGAATAATCGTAACTGCGAATAATATGCGAACTTCCGGGTCACCCACGTCCAGGCACTCGAGAGCGAAGAAACGGCCTGCGTGGTTGTTGTTTGTTGCTCGCGGTTTGAATATTTATATATATATATATATATATTTTACGGGCACGTACTCGTCCTATCTATAATTCCAGCTGTGTGTGTGTGTCTGTGTCTGTGACCGCCGTTTCTCGACAACCGCTGGTCCGATATAATTGAACCTTGCCAGGTATATTGCTGGGGACCCGAGGATGTGCCTTTTCAAGGTTTGATATGAATCGCACAAGTGCTTCCCAAGTTATGGCCATTTATTTACCAAACCAATGATAGACACGTTGTTGCGTGGCCGATGGGAAAGGGAAGCTCAGCCGCGTTCGTCATTACGGGTTACAACGTACGGACTTCCGGATAATGATCACTTCGTGTATTCTAATAATTTCTCGATTTCTTATGCGCATTTATAGATAAACACAATGCCCCAAGTTATGATCGTTTTCATATTAGCTGGTGTATAAATTTCGTTAACATCAGAGTGCTGGTATGCTCCGAACCAGGAAGTAAATTTTTTTTTGTCCCTCTTCTCTTTTTGTTTTTCCTTGCCACGACATTGCGAAAAGGTAAAATAAGTTGGCGCTAATTGAATAATTTGGTTTTTAAACGAAATATGAGAATAATCGTAACTGCGAATAATATTCGAACTTCCGGGCAACTCACGTGCACTCGAGAGCGAAGAAACGGCCTGCGTGGTTGTTGTTTGTTGCTCGTGGTTTGAATATTTATTTATGAATGTTTTTTATTTTATTTTCCACGGGCACTTACGAGTCTATCTATAATTCCAGCAATCTCTGTGTGTCTGTTTGTCTGCGACCGCCGTTTCTCGACGACCGCCGGTCCGATCTCATTGAAACTTGCCAGGAATATTGCCGGGGACCCCCGGATGTGCCTTTTCGAGGTTTGATATCGATCGGACGAGCGGTTCCCAAGTTACGGCCATTTTACAGCTTTTTCAGTGTTGAAAAGGTGTATATATGGCAGCTGAAGGTGTCGTTCCACCTTCTCACCTAATCCTGCCAATTTTTTCCCAAATTATTAATAATCGGATTGAACCTTGCCAGGAATATTGCCGGGGACCCGCGGATGTGCCTTTTTCGAGGTTTGATTTCGATCGGTTGAGCGATTCCCAAATTACGGCCATCTATCTGTGAACCAATGACAGGACACGGTGCTATGACTTCACGAATGACGTCACAATTAATTTTGATTTAATTAATTATTTTTTTCAGGATTGACATCACAATTCTTCTTCTTCGTTTGGTATGACGTCACAATCGACACTGGGGACCTGGGTATGTGCCATACCTGCGTATGTGCCAAACTCCCAAGGTTTGATTATAATCAAATAATAATTATTATTCAAATTATTAATTAATCCCAAGGTTTGAATTTTCCTGAGGGAAACAGCTGTTTCCCAAGGGTTTGAAAGCTGTTTTTTTCCCAAGGTTGGAATTAATCGTTGTGCTCGGTAGACATTTGTGAATACATTTACAGAGAGAGGGGGAGGGAGGAGGCGAGAGAGAGGGTGAGGGGGGGCAATGAGGAGTAGGGGGGAGGAGAGGGAGGGGGCGAGAGAGAAGGGCGATCGAGGGGGGCAAGAAAGGGGAGGGAGAGAGAGGAGGGGGTGTGAGAGGGGGTGGCAAGAGAGGAGAGGGAGAGAGGAGGAGGGGTGGCAAGAGGGGGGGAGAGAAGGGCAAGAGGGGGGGAAAGAGGAGGGGCGAGAGAGGAGGGGGGACAGAGGGGGTGAGAGGGGGAGGGAGAGAGAGAAGGGCGAGAGGAGGGGTGTGAGAGGGGGGTGGCAAGAGAGGAGAGGGAGAGAGGAGGAGGGGTGGCAAGAGGGGGGGAGAGAAGGGCAAGAGGGGGGGGCAAGAGGAGGGGCGAGAGAGGAAGGGAGAGAGAGAGGAGGAGGGGGACAGAGGGGGTGAGAGGGGAGGGAGAGAGAGAAGGGCGAGAGGAGGGGGGAGAGAGGAGGCGAGAGTGGGGGGTGAGGGGGGGCAAGAGAGGAGGAGAGGGGGTAAGAGAGAGAGAGGGCGAGAGAGAAAGGCGATCGAGGGGGGCAAGAAAGGGGAGGGACAGATGAGGGGGAGAGAGGAGGGGGTGTGAGAGGGGGTGGCAAGAGAGGAGAGGGAGAGAGGAGGAGGGGTGGCAAGAGAGGAGGGGCGAGAGAGGAAGGGGGAGAGAGGAGGGGGGACAGAGGGGGTGAGAGAAGGATGAGAGGGTGGAGGGAGAGAGGAGGGGGGGAGAGAGAGAAGGGAGAGAGAGGGGGGTTGAAGGGTGGGAAAGAGAAGGGCGAGAGAGGAGAGGAGGGGTTGAGAGGGGGGCAAGAGAAGGAAGAGAGGATGGGGGAGAGAGAAGGGGTGAGGAGGACAAGAGAGGGGAGGGAGAGAGGAGGGGGGAGGGAGGGGGGGTGAGAGAGAGGAGGCATCATAATTCTTCTTCATTTGATATGATGTCACAATTGATGCTGGGGACCTGAAACTGCAGGCACGAAGCTGCACATACTGGCACGCACCTACGGGCCCGCCCCTTCGGGCCTGCACGAGTGGATTAAAATCCTGCAGCGCACGCAATGTCCCTCTGCTCAAGCCAGCACATGTCCAAGCCCGTCTGAAGTTTTGCCAATTGCCATCTGGATGATCCAGAGGAGGAATGGGAGAAGGTCATGTGGTCTGATGAGACCCAAATAGAGCTTTTTGGTTTAAACTCCACTCGACGTGTTTGGAGGAAGAAGAAGGATGAGTACAACCCCAAGAACACCATCCCAACCGTGAAGCATGGAGATGGAAACGTCATTCTTTGGGGATGCTGTTCTGCTAAGGGGACAGGACGACTGCACCGTATTGAGGGGAGGATGGATGGGGCCATGTCTCGCGAGATCTTGGCCAACAACCTCCTTCGCTCAATAAGAGCATTGAAGATGGGGCGTGACTGGGTCTTCCAGCATGACAACGACTCGAAACACACAGCCAGGGCAACTTCGGAGTGGCTCCGTAAGAAGCATCTCAAGGTCCTGGAGTGGCCGAGCCAGTCTCCAGACCTGAACCCAATAGAAAATCTTTGGAGGGAGCTGAAAGTCAGTGTTGCCCAGCGACAGCCCTGAAACCTAAAGGATCTGGAGAAGATCCGTATGGAGTAGTGGGCCAAAATCCCTGCTGCAGTCTGTGCAAACCTGTTTGAGAACTATAGGAAACGTCTGATCCCTGTAATTGCAAGCAAAGGTTTCTGTCCCAAATATTTAGTTCTGTTTTTCTGATGTATCAAATGCTTATTTCATGCAATACAATGCAAATTAATTATTTAAAAATCGTACAATGTGATTTTAAGGATTTTTGTTTTAGATTCTGTCTTTCACAGTTGAAGTGTACCGATGATAAAAATTACAGACCTCTACGTGCTTTGTAAGTGGGAAAACCTGCAAAATCGGCAGTGTATCAAATTCTTGTTCTCCGCACTGTATATATATATATATATATATATATATATATATATATATATATATATATATATATATATATATATATATATATATATACATATTTTTTTTTTTTCATTTTCCTCGCTCATATTATCGAATGTGTGCTCATCTTGGCTACGAATCGCTGGGTAGGTTGCAGTGCTTATAAAGCCTGGAGACGTCAGCGTTCGTGGCTTTAATTTGTGTCTCTGAAAAACCGAGAGAATCTCTTGAACTAATAATGATTAGAAAATGTAAATTCCAGATTTGAAAGTATCAGCAGTTCCGACTTCGAAAAAGTGTTGATTTGTCTAATTCGGACATTGCACGGGCGTTTCCGGGTGCATAGTTGGATCTACGGCCATTACTAATCGTTTGCCAAGCCATGTGTTCTGTTGGAGTGCTTGAGTGCTTAAGCCACGTACTGAACTGTACAGTTCAGTTTGTCCCGATTGGGATGTGGAGTCGACAGTTTTTTTTTGTGTACCTTGTCGAAGCTCATGTGAGAGAAAACTTACAACGCACATTATGGGGGCATGAGACAGGAGGGGCGGGAGTGGGCGGGACAATACATTGGGGAACACACACATTAGGAGATCTGTGGATCGTGCGCCTGGCAGGGAATTTGAAGGAAGTGGGCTTGGGTGGATTATCGGGGGTAGAAAAGATCGAGGATTTGGATGGGGGATGATAGGTGGTGGTGAACAGCTATTTTGAAAGCCTGGAGGGAAGAATGGGAAAGAATAGAGTGAGGGAGTTTATTCCAAAGGTGGGGAAAAAGAAGAATAAAATAGTGAAGGTGAGCAGTGATTCGTGATTTTGGTAGTTTTACCAGAAGGGGGTTGTTGGCTGACCTTGAGCGCCCTGAGGAAATGTGGTGGGGACAAATCGCAGAGAGAGAGAGCAGGCGGGGCAAAGCTGGAGAGGAGAGCGGAGAAGACAAAGACCACCGACCAACCTGCGGTGATTGAGTGAGAGGGAGAGGCCCAAAGACTCACCCTCATTGCAGGAGATGCCAATGATCCGAAATGCCTTGGTTTCAACAGCGTGAAGCTGAGAAAGGTGGGAGGCAGGAGCACCAGCCCAGAGGGGACAGCAGTACTCCATCAGGCTACGGACAAAAGCATTGAAAGTGGTCTGGAGCTCAGGAGGGCCGAGGAAGGACTTTGCACGATGGAGGATTCCGAGTCGGCGACTGTTACTCAAAGGTAGAGGTACGTCTACAGCACACACGGATGTGATACATATGGGTAGATTTGGATGAAATGACTCCACATGGCTGTGTGGACATGCCCTGCATGTTACCGGTGCCGTGGGGGTAAAGTTTCATCCCTTATCTTCTGGAGATCCTATCACGTTTTCCTTTGTCCTTGCGCCTGTTTCTAAAGCACTGTTGATGACGTACGCCGACTACGCAACCCAATACCCTTTGGGGGACGCTCCGCTTGAGCGATCCCACCATAAGAGTCGGCATGTTCTCTCCTGCTTTCTCACTTTGCTGGGGCTCAAGGAAACGTGTGTTCCGCACTGGTCCCGAATAATGTCTGTCGTACACCAATCCTGAGTGAGGATGTAGCGACAGGCACACCGGGAGGTGCAGTGAAGAGAGGGCGTAGCAGAGAGGCGAAGTGGGTGAGGCATGCAGGCGGAGAAGTGCAGAGAGACAGAGACAGATGGCGGCTTCGCGATCCACCTTTTATGAGCCCCGTGCGAAGGGTGGTGTGACAACTGAAAGCGACGTGCGGTCACCCGAATCGTGCTCCCCTATTCGATCCCGGCCCTGTCCTGCCAGGCTCCTTGGGTTGGAAGCGGTCTCATTCACACATCCGGTGAGACATGGCCGAGCTGTGGAATGTCTTGCACCAAACACCGTGACATGAATCGCCTTGCACCGAACTCCCGGGCTGTGTTCTGGCGACTAAACGAGGGTCGTGTCAGTCCCGCATGCCCATTCAGGGCATCCATGGTGAGATTCGGTTGGGGCTGTTAACATGCTTGGCCCGTCCCCATGACTCACAGTCCACTGTTTGATAAATTGTATCGATGTGGAGGCGCGTGGTGATTTTTCCCGTGTGCGGGAGATGTTGGTGGTGAGCTTTTGGTGAGCGAAGGTTGAGCAAGGTGAGATGCCGTTGTACATTGTCGTGTAGATTTGAATGAAAGGACGTGTCGTGCGCGCGCCTGGCAGTGAGTTTGATCATGTGGTAATTCTTTCACAGTTGGCTGCCTGGGTTGTGTGCCTGCTTCGATTTGTACCACGGTTAAAAGGAAAGGGTTGGCTGGAAATCAGGATTGAAGAAAGAGATATAGTTATTTGACTCACGCAATGCACTTCATCCTGTTAATCCTTGGACATGAGGGGAATGTCTGACTGCACAAAGAGTAACAAAATGACAGCCTGGGGATCACTGTATTTTAAGTGCCTTTGCCTTCGATTCTAAGATGCACGTGGTTTTGCAGAACTGCAACAATATTATATATTTATATATATATATATATATATATATATATATATATATATATATATATATATATATATATATATATATATGCCTGGTGTTGGCGCAGTGGTTAGGGCAGCGGCTTGGGATCCAAGAGGTCCTGAGTTCAAGCCCCGTTGAGGCACTGAATTAATACACCAGGGGGTTGACTCAGCCTGTCATCCTTCCGAGGTCGGCGAAATGAGTACCAGTATACTGGGCCGGTGTATATCCTGGTTAAAATAGGTGTACCATATCCCTGTGTCGTAAGAGGCGACCAGGGTTGCGTCAGGAAGGGCATCCGGCGTAAAACATCTGCCAAATCACTATGCGGATCATACGGATGATCCGCAGTGGCGACCCCTAACGGGAGCAGCCGAAAGAAGAAGAAGAAGATATATATATATATATATATATATATATATATATATATATATATATATATATATATATATATATATATATATATATATATATATATATATATATATATATATATATAGTTACGGTTGAGGGGGGGTATGCATTCAAAGGGTAATTAGGATGTTTAATTAGGTATGCCATGCTGTTCGAGTGTACCAGGATCTCGATGTAATAAGTAGCAATTCAGTGGTGATAAGTTGTCGAGTAAATGTCCATTTCTTCAAGGGGGAAATGATAATTGTCACGTAATTAGATCGGGATACGGGATAGGGTAAGTGTGTCTGCGTAAACCCCTTTTAGTATTCTCTGGAGGCTTGCCGTGATGTCACAGGACAGTGCTGCGGATGGCTCCGCACCGTGATCACGATTGGCGGAAGGCGACGGCAGAGGGCCAATAAACGGCTCGATTGGAAGTGACGAGGACGGGAGCATAAAAAGGTTCTGTTCGGGGTTGAAAAGGAAGAGGAAGAATATCGGTACCGAAAGACTGTTTTGGTGGAGTCTGTTGTGCTGGGAGCGTGCTTGTTGTTGCGCTGATTCGGCCCTGGTTTCATCGTGTCTTGTAGCCTTGCTGAGCCTCGTCCCTCACCTTGGTTGGCTCTGGGGTTCTGCTGGCTCGGAGTACGGGGTCGAATGGCGGGCGGACCTGCCTCCCTCTCCTGCTCGCAATTTGGTGCCAGAACTGGTTCCCTGGCGGCTGTGAGCGGACTTGGGCCAAGACCAGGAGGTCGACAGAACCACGGTTTCTCCTGCCCCCCTGACGAGAGCAAGGCCAGCTCGTCCGACGCCAATCCAGGGACTGTTGCGTCCACACCACGGTCCAGCCTGACCACCAGGAATAGCTACAGTGTGTGTGTGTGTGTGTGTGTGTGTGTGTGTGTGTGTGTGTGTGTGTGTGTGTGTGTGTGTGTGTGTGTGTGTGTGTGTGTGTGTGTGTGTGTGTGTGTGTGTACCTGGCGCCTTAGAGGGTTTGAGATTTGTATATTTATTGGAATTGTCTGTGTCTTCCCCACGCCCGATCCCACACCATCCCGTCGAATCGCCCTGGATCCCTCTTCTTGCCGAGTCTTGTTATTTTTGGTTAGAGGAATAAACGTTATCAACTCAGTGAAAAGCGACTCGTGCCACCTTCCTCGTCCCGTTTGCGGTAGAGCGATTAGAACCGCCATCTTTGGGTTATAAATAAATAAACCGCCTCCATCGTTTCGGCTCATTCTACATTAGCGGGACTGTTCAAGTCCCGTGGACGTCACATTGGTGTCAGGGTGTTGGATGTTCGAACCCCTCTAAATTATATTTGGTATCGGGAGAATATACCAAGATTAGAATCTCGTCACGAACTGGAATATAAAATTACTACAGGAAAGCGCGGGAAAATTTTGGCAGGATTTTTCAAATTAAAATTAATTGGCAGCAAACTGGACTTCTGCACCATGGCGGATGTGCAGATGTTTGAGGAGGAAGGCCACGTGTCTGGCAGCGAGTCGGGGGAAGAAGGGAGAGACGGGGGTAGGGTTGGAACCTCCCCCATTCCGAGCGTGGACCATGCTTCATCGCCCGTAAAGGAGCCGGCAGCGCCGGAAACTGGCGCGATAACGATCTGGACAATGTTGGAACGTTTAATGAATGCAATTACAGCACAGGGGGCAAAAATGACTGCACTGGGGGCACAAATGGCAAAAATGATGGCACAGGGGGCAGAAATGACAGATCAATTGGGGGTAATGGGGCAACAGTTGGGTGCACAGATTGATTTAATGATGGATGAATTGGGGGAAAAGATGGAGAAAATGAGAACTGAGATGCAGGAGTGTGTGGATGTTAAATTGGGAGAAATACAAAGTAAATTCGAGGATAGATTGGAGGAAACAAAGGTAGAAATTACATTGGAGGGGGAAAATATACGGAAAAAATTGGTAGATAAAATTGATGCAACGAACATTCGGGTTGATAAAGTGGAGGAAAGCCTGGAACGTCATCGTGTCTGTGTGGATGCTCGTATGTAGCTGCAAGTTGAAGAGTGGGGAGAGCTGAGGAAGCAAGGGATGAATTTGGCGGAGGAGGTAAAAGGATTGGAGGCTCGTTTGGACGAACAAGATAAAATTATGAGCCAAGATGAAGTCTTGGATAAAGGCCTGGTAGAGCCGTCTTTTGTAAGTAGAGTGTCCGGGTTGGTTGAGGAGCAGCGACAAACTCGCGATGGAGCTTTGGAGGAGGTTGTGCGGGCCCAGAAGATCCTGCGGGAAGAGGTGAATCGGTCCATTCAACGTTTGGAACAGGAGGCAAAATTGACCCATGAGACCCTCACCACAAAACGTCTTTGGCCACAGTGGGCTCCGAAATTGGATACGCAGCCACAAGGGTGTTTGATCCCTGGGCTGGATTCGGACAAGGGAGAAACTGGGAAGCGGGCCACCGGGAAAGTGATCCCCCTGGTAAATTTCGATGGGTCAGGGAGCGTTGAAGCTTTTCTGACGCAATTTGAGTGCATGTCCAAACTAAACGGGTGGAATGAGCGGGAACGTACAGGGAATTTGGTGGCAACGTTGCAGGGACCAGCCGCAGATGTGTTAAACGTGATCGCGGATGGGATGTTGACCAGCTCCCACATTTGCGAGGCGTTGAGCCGTCGGTTTGGGTTTGCAGCGAACTGTGATCTGGTGCGGGCCCAGCTCCAGCACCGCTGATTAAAGCCGGGTGAGACAGTACAGGAGCTGGCACAGGACATTTACCAATCAGTCAGGATCGCGTATCGGGACCTTACAGTGGAGGCGTGGGACAGACTGGCACTCGAGAAATTTTTAGCTGCTCTTCCTGACCCTGAGGTCCGAGCGCTAGTGGAGCTACAGGATCCACCCACCGTGCACCGAGCGGCCGAGTGCGCGGCCAGGCTGGCCTCGTGGAGTCGGCCGGGTCGGGTGCCCGAGAGGCCATCGGTGACGATCCGACAGGCGGAGATTCAGGATCAGGGAGGGGGGCTGGAAGAAATTGGCATTACCCAAATGTTACAGGAAATTTGCCAGAAACTGTCAAGTTTGATAAGGGGTAATTCGGTAGTTGGTGCGCCAAAGCGGCGGGGTCCAGCCCAGCCAAGAGAGCAATTCGATTATGGCCGAGGGGGTCCGGAACCGGAAGAGACATTACACCGATACCCACGGGGGCCTTTTATGGGGAGTTGTTTCCGGTGCGGGCGAAGAGGACACATGCGACGATATTGCCGGTACCCGGTGATGGAGAGACCCTCCAATAGACTTTCAAGCCCGGAGAGGATGAATCCTCCTGCTGAACCGCCAGGTCTATCCGAGATGCCCTTTCATAGGTCGCGTCCGGAAATCACTGTCGGGTGTTGGGGAGACGAGATCGGGCTGATCATATAGGGCCATGCTCGGCTGGTGAGATTGTGGCGAAGTGCCTCCTTTGGTGGAAAAAAAAAATGAATTGTGGGAAAATTGGCATGTGTTTGTAAGTTCTGCTGGGTTTTAGAGTGACAATAGGGACAATGGGTAATTGGTAACAAAGCGGGCACAAGTGGCTGTCCAATGGCTGGTGCGTGGATCGGGTGAGGAAAAGTGCTGTGTGATTGTTTCAAGTTAAGAAGTGAAATGTATGGTGCACACGTTGATTTTTTTTTTTATTGGACATTGTGTGGTAACAGGGAAGGTCATGGTCGGTGAAGTGTTAGAAATGCAGGTGTCACATGTAAGGCCGATGGGGTGGAGGAGTCATGTGGGTTTTGTGGGTGGGGATGATGTGCTTGTCCACAGGGATTGCTGAAGCTCAGGGTGAGCGGGAATTGCGACCCCCTTCAAGGAGATTCACCCCTGGTGGCTCATGGTGACAGTGTCTGGAGGCAACTGGGAGAGGGTCTGGTTGGGCGACCAAGGCGGGTAGGACCTTGGCGACTCAGGAAGGCCAGAGGAGCCAGTGAGACCCCTTCCAGTGTGTTCTACGGGATGAGAGCTGATGGCAACCAGTGGGGTGGGAATCAAAGGGAGCGGGGCGGAGAAACGGCTGGGTTGGACTAGAGCTTACCTGTGGGCATGGTTGCACCTGAGATGCCCCCATCATCTTGTGGTAACCCACCCCACGGCCATGACGGAATTCATCCTGTATGATGAAAATGAGGACCATGACCTAGAAATGTGATGATGACCATGGTGTGAGTGTTGTGAAGATGTATGAGTCCCACTCGATCCCGCACAACTTGACATGTGCAGCAAGGGCATGATGTCCGCATAATTTTGGGGCAAGCAAATTTGAAAATTGGCTCCCCCGTTAACGCTGGGTCTATTAGCATCCACTGGGGGACGCGGTCAAGTGTAAATATCCCATGAATAGTGTCGTTAAGGCTTAGAGTAGGAATGTTAAGTATAAGTGTTGTGTTTTTGTGGAACCTTTTGTTTCCCCTCCCCAGATCACTGGTAGAGTGTTGGGCAAGAGCGATGATCCAGAGGATGGAGTGCAACTTCGCTCAGTGCTCTCAAGTGATAAAATAAAATAAAATAAAAATTTTAAAAAATGAATGATTGTTGAGGCGAGGATAAGGCCATAAGGGGGTAGTACATTAAGCAGGATAGGTAAGTTAGCTGCGACTCGCTGCCCATTGCCTCTCCTACTTTATTTTGTTAGGTTAAATAGGTGTGAGTCAGTCAGTGTTAAGGCTGGTACGGTTGCGCCTGTGATATACCTTGCAGGAGCTGCGGTACCAGAGGAGGGGGCAGTGTTACGTTTGAGGGGGGGTATGCATTCAAAGGGTAATTAGGATGTTTAATTAGGTATGCCATGCTGTTCGAGTGGACCAGGATCTCGATGTAATAAGTAGCAATTCAGTGGTGATAAGTTGTCGAGTAAATGTCCATTTCTTCAAGGGGGAAATGATAATTGTCACGAAATTAGATAGGGATACGGGATAGGGTGAGTGTGTCTGCGTAAACCCCTTTTAGTATTCTCTGGAGGCTTGCGTGACGTCATAGGACAGTGCTGCGGATGGCTCCACCCCGTGATCACGATTGGTGGAAGGCGACGGCGGAGGGCCAATAAACGGCTCGATTGGAAGTGACGAGGACGGGAGCATAAAAAGGTTCTGTTCGGGGTCGAAAAGGAAGAGGAAGAAGATCGGTACCGAAAGACTGTTTTGGTGGAGGCTGTTGTGCTGGGAGCGTGCTTGTTGTTGCGCTGATTCGGCCCTGGTTTCATCGTGTGTTGTAGCCTTGCTGAGCCTCGTGCCTCACCTTGGTTGGCTCTGGGGTTCTGTTGGCTCAGAGTACGTGGTCGAATGGCAGGCGGACCTGCCTCCCTCTCCTGCTCGCAATTTGGCACCAGAACTGGTTCCCTGGCGGCTGTGAGCGGACTTGGGCCAAGACCAGGAGGTCGACAGCACCACGGTTTCTCCTGCCCCCCTGACGAGAGCAATGCCAGCTTGTCCGACGCCAATTCAGGGACTGTTGCGTCCACACCACGGTCCAGCCTGACCACCAGGAATAGCTACTGTGTGTGTGTGTGTGTGTGTGTGTGTGTGTGTGTGTGTGTGTGTGTGTGTGTGTGTGTGTGTGTGTGTGTGTGTGTGTGTGTGTGTGTGTGTGTGTGTGTGTGTGTGTGTGTGTGTGTGTGTGTGTGTGTGTGTGCACCTGGCGCCTTAGAGGGTATATTCATTGGAATTGTCTGTGTTTTCCCCACGCCCGATCCCACACCATCCCGTCGAATCGCCCCGGATCCCTCTTCTTGCCGAGTCTTGTTATTTCTGGTTAGAGGAATAAACGTTATCAACTCAGTGAAAAGCGACTCGTGCCACCTTCCTCGTCCCGTTTGTGGTAGAGTGATTAGAACCGCCATCTTTGGGTTATAAATAAATAAACCGCCTCCATCGTTTCGGCTCATTCTACGTTGGCGGGACTGTTCAAGTCCCGTGGACGTCACTATATATATATATATATATATATATATATATATATATATATATATATATATATATATATATATATATATATATATATATATATATATATATAGTTGCGAATTCACGCCCGCCGGCGTGCGAACGGCCACGTAACTCGGATCGTGGCACGTCACCCACCGGACGGACAATTCTGTCGTGACCCTCTCGGACCAACGCCGGGAGCTAGTCACGGGTGGGCCTTTCGACCTCACCACAATCTTGCCAATCGGCCACCCGCGTGGGATAGGGTTGTTCGCCAAACTCGACCTACCTTCGTACCCACGCGGATGGTAAACCGGGCGATCGTACCTCACCGCAGGTCGACTCCGGACACGAGCTGCTTGGGCGGCCCGTTCCGTACTATCGGGATAACCGAGCGGTGTTATCGTCGACATGGACGGTTCAGATTAATTACCGGGATGCTGCATCCACTACGAATCCCTTGCATGATTCAAGATGGAGCATCAATAAAGAAAAGATGAAGCGAAACGGGCACAGTTCAACAAGCAAGCATTTTATTTCCCGGCACACGGAAAGCACGTATATACAGCCATACAGAATCAAAATGCACATAAAGCAAATATAAGAGTTACAAACCGACAACGCTCACACATGGCAACACTTACACAGTTTTACTTCACAGACGGCGCCAACACACATTTACACAAAAGCAAAGGAAAGAAGCCACCCTCACAGACAAGGACGCAGACAGGCCCGTAGGCCAAATGTGCGCGTGACCTGGAGGAGCGGCCAGGTCTGCGAGACCGGGGAGGTCTTACCCGCGTCCTCGTGACGCGTTGGCGGGCAAGCCGCAAATGTGGCCGCGCCGCTGTGCCCCGACTCCGTGCCCCTTGGTGGGTTTCGTTGGCACCACGTTTGGAGTGGGGTGGGAACGGGGCCCCCTTTTGCACTATCTCAGCGCATGGGAAAGGGGGAATTGTTGATGCCCTGGGGGAGGGGGAGTGGCTGGCTGGCTTGGGTCCCGCGACGATACGAGCGATCCCCCACACCACAACCGCGTTGCCGACCGCCGTCCTTCTTGCCTCGGACCCGAGCTCCCTTGCTTGCAGTTCCACCGCACGCACTCGACGCCACTCCGCCAATGCACGCTCCTTGTCCCCCAGGAGCAACCTCTTGACGACACTCTCCAAGCAACTCCAAAACCCAACTCTCTCCAATTCACCTTGCGCTCGCCTTTTAAAAGGTGGCAGGAGCAGCCAATATGCCAATTGTAGGATCAGAACGCGATTGGAGGCGGGTCCACACCGCCCCCCGGTCAGCCATTGGTTGGGCAAAAATGGGCGTGAACCTCTCCTGATCCTAAAATTTGCATATCCGAACTTGGGCGGGCCAAGCCGCCCCGCACTCGCCAATTGGACGGAGGAGAAGTGGGTGTGAAGCGTTTCTGATCCGAATTTTCCCCTTGGAAAGGCCGCCATTCGCGCTCGCGGCTCGGTGCGTTCGGCACCAATCGCCGAACGGGCCCGAGACAGCCCGACATTCAGTGTTCACAGGTGGTGCGGGAATGGCCGTAGACGCGATGATGTGGGATGAATTCGTGAAGGTACAGGCAAAGGTGGTGGAGGGTCTTCTGTGGTGAGGTTGTGGTTGTTGGCTGCGGGTTGGAGCATGGTAGTTGGTGACGATGGCTGGCGTGGTGGTTAAGGTGGTTGTTGTGTGATGGCGGTTGAGACGTAGTTGGTTGAAAATAACGACAGAAAAGAAAAAATGGCTAACTCAAAGCGTCGCAGCCTTGATGAATGTCATCCGGTGTGCGGATGACCGCCTTTATCCTGATTGCGGCCGCACATGCCCACCGAACGTGGTAATCCAGTCGTAGCTTCCGGATCAACTCCGAAATCCAGCTACGGGTGTGTTTTAACCACACGACAACCTTGTCAATGCTCTGCTCGCGCTACAGGGTCCGATCACCGAATTGTCTATTTACCTAATTATTCGCGCGGACAGACGACCGAGAGGTTGTACCTCAACGGGACCTGTACGGAAACGAGCCGTTTCAAGCCGCTCGTTCCGTTTGCGATTGCCGAGCGGTTTATTATCGCCAAAAGGCTGGTGTTGGCTTAGTGGTGAGGGTGGTGGCTTGGGATCCCAGGGTCCTGAGTTCAAGCCCCGTTGGCTGCTGAATTAACACCAGGGGGTTGACTCAGCCTGTCATCCTTACGAGGTCGGTGAAATGAGTACCAGTGGACTGGTCCCGGTGTATGCCCCGGTTAGAATAGGTGTACCATATCCCTGTGTGTCGTAAGAGGCGACCAGGGTTGGCGTCAGGAAGGGCATCCGGCCATAAAACATTGCCTCAAGAAAAAGCCAAACCCCTGGGAAAAATGCAGGTAAAATGGCTGTAAAAACGGTCATTTTTTTTTTATCGCCAAGCCCCTTCGGACCCGATTATTTTATCGGCTATTAAAAACCAGCTATTATTCCGAACGCAATTACAGCAGCTCATTGGAGGAAGGGATGCAACGAGCAGGTGAATATTCAAACAATGACATTTATTTCAATGCAGTCATGTATGCAATGAATGGGGGTAAGGGGGAAAGACACGAGCAAACCAAAGACCTTCAGCCGTTGTCTATTTATTACTTACTGTACAGACACTTAACAGTTCTATTTGTAGGACAAGGTGCCACAAACTTCCATGCAAAAACCCCAGAAAAGGAAAGGTATAACAGGGCCCATAGGCCTTTCATGTTCCGCGGAGCTGTGGAGACCGAAGGAGCTCCGTGAGACCGTGCAGGTTACCTACCATCCTCGTGGTGACTCGCTGGGCGATCCTCTGTTTCGTGGTCAACATGGCAGCTGGTGTAACGGCGACTCGGTTGGTCCAGGCCTTGCCATGCGGCCTGGTTGATCGGGCCGAGCCGACGACGCCTCAGAGGAGCGAACGGGCCTTGCTCTTTTGGAGTTGATGCTCTTTTAAAAGCCCGCTCGCTCCTCAGCATTGCTCGGACCCTCTCGGGGCCGGCTGGCGACCTCTCTCCGGCTGCAACACGACCAACAACCCTGCACTGGACTTGAACCTCTCCCGGACGCCAAACTCCGCTGCGCTCCAATGACCAACAGCCCTGCACTGGACTCCAACCTCTCCTGGACTTCAAACTAACTGAACGCGGGTGCTCTCCACCCCGAACTGGAACTCGACTGCACTGCTTTTCGGCATCTCAGCTCACCCTTTTATCTGGAGTGGGGGTGGCCTTTGGTCTTTTACCTTCGACCTTTCACCCGCCACTGGCTCCGCCCCTTTTGTCATTCTGATCCGATCCTGCCGTTAAACGCGGACGTGGCAGAGATCACCCTTACAACGCGGAGGTGTTTGCAATCGTTCTCGCTGTCGAGGATCCATCGCGTTTTGTCGGCGGAGATGCCATTCGTCTCTGGATGCCGTTTGCTGGCGAAAAGATGGCGGCGTTTGTGGAGATGAAGGTGAGGAGATGTGGTCGTTTGTGGATGTGGTTTGTTGGGGAATAGACGGCGGCATTTGTGGAGATGAAGGTGAGGAGATGTGGTCGGCGTTGTGGAGATGTTGTTCTTTGGGGGTCGCCATTGCTGGTGAAAAGATGGCGGCGCAATGGAGATGATGGTGAAATGTGTTCGTTTGTGGAGATGTTGGCGGTTGTGGCGTCGGTGGTGAGATGTTGTTCGTTGTGGCGAAGGTGGTGAGGAGATGTTGGCTGTCATTGTGGAGATGTTGGTTAAAATAACGAAAGAAAATCATAATTCTACCTCAAGATTCACAGCCCGGTGCACTAATAATACCCTTCAGACATTAGTGGGGAAATCTAACCTGGAACACACACTTTTCGATATAACTGATATCTGGGAAACCTGAATGGTGTTCTGTGAATTTCCACAACCGTAACAATATTGTTGCGGTATTCGCGCCCGCCGGCGTGCTGACGGCCACGTAATTCGAATCGCGGCACGTCGCCCACTGGACGGACAATCCAGTCGTGACCCTCTCGGACTAACGCCGGGAACCAGTCACGGGTGGACCTTTCGGTCTCACCGCGATCGAGCCAATCAGCCCCAGCGTGGGATAGGGTTGCTCGCCAAATTCGACCTACCTAAGTACCCACGCGGAGGGTAGACCGGGCGATCGCACCTCGCCGCAGGTCGACTTCGGACACGGGCCACTTAAGCGACCCGTTCCGTACTATCAGAATAACCGAGCGGTGTTATCGTCGACCTCGACGGTTCGATTAATTATCGGGCGTATTCAGCCCACTACCAACCCTTTACGTGAAGCAAGATGAGGATTCAATGGGAGAAAAAGACGAAGCGAAGCGGGAGAACAGTTCAATAATAAAGCACATTTATTCGCGGCACACGGGAAGCACACATATTCAATTCCACCAAAAGCACACAAAAAAAGAAAACACAATTCCATTTACACAAAAAGCAAATATAAAAGCGAAGACAATGCAGAGCTAATACCGACTACCGAGCACACGGCAACACTTATACAATTCTACCTCACAGACGGCGCCGACAACACATACCCAAAACCAAGGAAAAGAAATACCCTCAA
The DNA here is from genome assembly GCF_056783735.1 of Eptatretus burgeri. NCBI lineage: Eukaryota > Metazoa > Chordata > Myxini > Myxiniformes > Myxinidae > Eptatretus > Eptatretus burgeri. Next base: position 15,377,368 of record NC_140968.1, read on the forward strand.
GGATGAGGCGGGCCTGAGGCCGAGACCGGGTCGCGCCTACCCGTCTGGTGATGAGACGCGGAGCGGCGATGGCGCCTCACTCCGCGGGCCTCGCGGACAGTGTCTGGCAGGGGGTGGGAAAGGGGCCCCCTTGGTCGCACTATCTCAGCGCAGGGGGAAACAGGAGGGGGTTGCTGATGCTCGGGGTATAGAGGATCTTTATTATCCCTGGTGTGCGTCTCCACCTCGGCCAGGTCGCGCTGCCGGCCTCCCTCGGGCGTGCAGCTCCCGGCACCGACGCGAGCACCCCCTCGTCTGCCTTCGCCGCTGCCGCCTCTCCGCCTCTGGACTCTTCTTTGGGCTCTCCTCGTTCGACTCTCTTCAGCTTCTCCAGCTACTGCAGGCTTCGGGCTCCAGACTTCCACACCGCTCTGACTGACGAACACGGTCCTTTTATCCCCCCGTAGCTTCGCCTTTGACCCCCTCCCTTTGACCTTTCACCTCGCTCCCCATTGGCCCGAGAAAAAGTGGGCGTGAAGGCTTCTTGATCCACAAATTTGCATATATCGATCGTCCTGGAGGCGGGGCCAAATCGCCCCTCGCTCACCGATTGGACGGCAAAAAGTGGGCGTGTGTCGTTTTTGATCCGTTTTTGAAGCACAAAATCCGTGATTTTGTACACGCTGTTCGGCGCGCGCCCTGCACGAGTCCAACACCGGTACCCACAGGCGGCGCAAGAACGGTGGCGATGCGACGGCTGCGAGGTATGACGTGAAGGTCGTGGTGGTTGTGGTGAAGCGGTGGTTGGTGGTTGATGTTGTGGTTGTGGTGGTAATCATGGCGGTTGGTCCAAAATAAAGATAGTAAAAGAAAAACGGCTATCCTGAAGAGTCGCAGCACGCATAAATGACATGTATTCCCACTAGACAACGGGTTTGGGCCTAACTACACATGCACTTACCGAGATACCTCACCTAAGGGACCTGAATGGTGGTTTGCGAATCTGGTAACCACAACAATATATATATATATATATATATATATATATATATATATATATATATATATATATATATATATATATATATATATATATATATATATATATATATATATATATATATATATATATATATATTAATATTTCGGCACGCCCCTTTCTTTGTTCCACCATCAGATTTTTGTTACTGCATGAAATGAAACAAGATTTGGCACATATACGAATGATATTATTGTCTTCCTTCAGAGGCCCTTCAAAATTTGTTTTGATGCATTTTCACAAACTCCAACGGATTCCATTCAAAATCAGTACGATTATGGCTTTTGGTCCAACTTCGGTCATTGGCGATAAATTTTTTCCATAACACTTCCGATATTCGAAAAAATTGATAAATCGATATCCCTCATGGGATTTTCCATTCAAATCCACTCAAGTTTAAGGCCGACGGGGGACGAAAATTTCCACTTTGCCCCAGGCGCTGTTTTCCTCCGCAACGCCAAGCTGTTAGGGTAAGGGTTCGGGTTTGGGTTTGGGTTAGTTTTAGGTTATGTTTCGCTATCCAAACACTAACCCTAACCCTAACCCGAACCCTAACAGCTAACCCTAACCCTGACCGCTAACCCTAACTGCAACCTTAACCCTAACCGCTAACCCTAACCCTTACCCTAACCGCTAACCCCCAACCGCCAACAGCTATTCAGGAAATTTGCAAGAAAGCCTGGGCAACGCCAGGCTTTATTGCTAGCCCGAGCAATGCTGGGCATTACTACTAGTATGTATATGTGTCCATATATATATATATATATATATATATATATATATATATATATATATATATATATATATATATATATATATATATATATATATATATATATATATATATTGTTACGAATTCCACCGGTTCGACTGCCACCAACAACCGCTTACGGCCCAACCGCAGTCGCGCGTCCGCCGAAAACAGGAATTCAGTCGTAGCTTCCGGACAAACCTGCTACGGGTGCCTTAACGCACCATAAAATGCCAATATTCTGTCCATGCGGCACAGGGTTAATCGCCGAATCTCGATATCCCTAATTATCCGCGCAGACAGAAGTCCCGAGAATTTATACCTCGACGGAACTCGCATGGAAATGAGCCGCTTGGCGTACTCGTTCCGTGTGCGATGCCGAGCGGTTTTAATCGCCAAGTTCCATCGGACCAAATGACCACTTTTATTGGCTTTAATAGCCTGCTAATTTCCCAAACGCACCGTGGAAGTCAATGGGAGGATTGGACGCAACGAGGTTTACATTCAAACAATGGGGCATTTATTAAACAAGCAAGCAATCCATGGGGAAGGGGACATGACACGATCAAAGCCTACAGCCGATGTCTATTCACTTATGTACATGCATTCACTTAAATCATTTTTGCTTAAGAAGACAAGGCGCCACACCACAGACTTTCATACAAAACCCAGAAAAGAAACGGGCTGTGAGCCTTTATTCGAACTCTGAGCCTGGATGACCGAAGGCTCGTAAGAGACCGGGCAAGTTATCTGGCCGCCCCTTGTGACGGCTCGAAGGTCTTTGGGTCGGTGACCCCTGGTCCTGCTTGGCCCTCGTGTCGCAACGCGCCAGTCGCTTGAGCAGCTGGGCAAGCGGCTTGAGTGGCTGCTTGGTTCCCCTCGGTGGTCCGGCTCTCATCGCGGCCTTTTGGCGGGCCTGGCCGGCGACGCTTTCGGAGGAGTGAACGGGTCCTTGGCTCTTTTAGAGTTGATTCTCTTTAATGACCCGTCCACACCTCAGCGACGCTGCTCGACCGCCGTCAGTGTCGTTTTCCCGGACCACCAAGCTCCGCCGCTGCCGCTGGCTCTCCTTGCCCGAACTCCGACGACTGGCTGGACTCCACCGCAGCTGGCACTTTGGCTTCTCCTCCCGACTGGCACTGACTTCCGAAACCGCAACTTGGACTGTTTCAAGACCGCCAGACTTCGTCGAGCTCTGCCCTTTTATTGGGCTTGGCGAGCCGCCCCTCAAACTCTCACCCGAGGCCGGGGCTCCACCCACTCTTCACCTCCGACCTCTCCCCTCGAACCCCTCGAACGCCTTGCTGGAAACCCCATGTTCGACGACACTAGCTTGTTTCAGGGAAGCCGTCCTGTGATGCAAATCGGCTCGCGTCATGGCCGTTCGCAGGGGCACCTGGTGGTGTGGACGTGGCATTGTTTGTCGAGGAGATGATGGTGTTGCGATGTTTTAAAATAAAAGATTGAGAAAGAATAATGGTTACCTCAAAGATTCACAGCCCAGCACACGAACAATGCGCTTTACACATCGGTAGGGATCCGAACCTGAAACGCATACTTGTCAAAATAACTGATCTCCGGGGAACCTTTACGATGTTTTGTGAATTTCCACAACCGCAACAAGATCGATAATATATATATATATATATATATATATATATATATATATATATATATATATATATTGTGGCGGGATTCTTACCCGACTCTTGGCGCCACCCTCACCACCGCCTTCTCCGGGATTTATAACACCGGCTGGCTCGGCACAGGCCTCGGGTCACGCGTCTTCAATCGCGATGCCAATGTAATCCTGGACCTTACCAGTTGGGGAAATAGAACCCCGGTTACAGACTGGTTTTGTCAGATGCCGAGCGGTTTCTGCCAGTCTGTAATGCGGGAGGATTCACGGGACCTCAGCAAGGATCGCGGCTTGGCGATTGGATCCAGCTCGCTCTCGCTGGAGCCTGGGTCTGAACAACTTGAAGACCACACGAGATGGAGAGGTTCGAGATAGGTTCTGGGTTTCAGCTGACCTGTCCTCCGAGCTGGAGCTCGTTATTAAAGGCCTCTGCCACCATTTCTTGGGTGTGTGTGTGCGTACGTGTGTCCGTGGGCCCGTCTAATAAGTAGGAACTGCTGTAAAGTGCAAGTGACTGTATATCATAAGTAGACGGTCGTAGTTATTTTGTCGTGCTTTTGTTGCTTGTGTAGGTGCATACGTGTTTTGCCTTGTTTAATTGCATACATGCTTTATTATAATAAATGTCCTTGTGTGAATGTAAACCTGTTCGTTGTGTCCATTCCCTCATTGAACTGCCTCATCTTGCACTCGGAATATCGTTGGTTTTTAAATAGCCGATAAATAGGATCGGGTCTGGCGATAATACCCGCTCGGTTATCCCAGAACGGAACTGACCGCTTCAGCGGTTCGTTTCCAAGCAGGCCTTCGCCGAGGGGCGATCCCTCGTTAGGTTACCCGCGCGGGTACTAAGGTATATCGATATTCAGCGATTGACCCTATTTCGCGCGGGTGGAATGCGAACTGGGCCGTGGTGGGATTAAAAGCCCACCCGTGACTGGTTTCTGGTGTTGTTCCAGAAAGTCACGACTGGATTGTCCGTTTGGTGGGCGAAGCAACGCTATTGGTTAGACGTGGTCGTTCGCACGCCGACGGGCGGGAAATCTACAACAATATGTTGATTATGATGTCATCGCTTCCTTCATAATGAGATTGTTATGGTTGTGGAAATTCACAGAACACCATTCAGGTTCCCCGAAGATCAGTTATGTCGATAAGTGTGTGTCCAGATAGATTTCCCCACCAATGTCTAACGGGAATTATTCATGTGCCGGGCTGTACATCTTTGAGTTGGTATTATTCTTTTGCTATCGTTATTTTAAACATCTCCTCACCACCTTAATCAACAACCGCCAACATCTCCTCACCACCGTCGCCACAACCGCCAACATCCCCTCACAACATCAACAAACAAACAGCGTCTCCTCACCTTCATCTCCACAGACGCTGCCATCTTTTCACCAGCAACGGCATTCCGCGGAAGAGCGGAATCTCCGCCGACAGACGCGGGGACTCCCTCGTTGGGGCAAGGGCCGGTGATTTCAGCCATGTCCGCTTTCCACAGCCGGTGATCTCTGCCACGTCTGCTTTCCACGGCCAGTGATTTCTGCCATGTCTGCTTTCCACGGCCAGTGATTTCTGCCACGTCTGCTTTCCACGGCAGAATCGGATCAAAATGACAAAAGAGGCGGAGCCCGGGGGGGGGATGAAAGGTCGGAGGTGGAAGTACAAACCCCCACCCACGAAACCGATAAAAGGCGGGGCTGAGATGCCCGGAGGGTGGTTCGGTTCAGTTCGTCAGTTGAGGAGAGTAGCGTCGAGCGCAGCGGAGCTTGAAGTCCGGGAGAGGTTAGAGTCCGGTGCTGGGCTGTTGGTCGGTGGAGGCAGCCGGTGAGAAGTCGCCAACCAGCGGCATAACGGTCTGAGGTGATCGGGCCCCGGATGGTCCGAGCGACGCCGAGGAGTGAGCGGGCTCTTAAGCGAGCATCAACTCTAAAAGAGCAAGGCCCTTCGCTCCTCTGAGGCGTCGTCGGCTAGGCCCGATCGTCCAGGCCGCACGGCAAGGCCCGGACCAACCGAGTCGCCATCACACCAGCTACCGCGTTGACGGCGAGACATCGAGGGTTGTCCAGCGAGTCACCACGAGGGTGGCAGGTAACCTGCGCGGTCTCGCGGGGCTACTGCGGCCCCCACAGCTCCGCGGAAACATTACAGGCCTACGGGCCCTGTTCTCTACCCTTTCCTTTCCTGGGGTTTTCTTTGCATGAATGTTGTGGCACCTTGTCCGGTAAGTATAACTGACGAAGTGATTGTGTACATAATAAATAGACAACGGCTGCAGGGTCTTTTGGCTCGTATCCAGTCCCTTACCTCCATTGCTTCATTGATTGCATACGTGTGTGAATAAATATCATGGTTTGAATATTCACCTGCTCGTTGTGTCTCTTCCTCCATTGAACTGCCATACTTGCATTTGGAATAACAGCCGATAAGTTAATCAAGTCCGACGGGGCTTGGCGATAATAAACCGCTCAGCAATCTTAAACGGTGCGAGCTCTGTAAAGCAGCTCGTATCTGTACGGGTCCCGTCGAGGTGTAAATCGCCAGCTTATCTGTCTGCGCGCATACTTAGGTAAATCGACAATTTGGCGATCGGACCCTGTCGCGCGTGGACAGAAGAGTTGGCTGATTTTCGGTGTGGTTAAAAACACACCCGTAGCTGGATTTCGGCGTTGATCCGGAAAGCTACGACTGGATTGCCCGTCCGGTGGGCGCGCGGCTGCAATTCGTTAAACGCGGTCGCCCGCACGCCGAACGGGTGGAAACCACAACAATATCATTCAACAAGTAAAATGCTTCATCTGATCAGATGAAAGAAATAATTTCTCTCCAACTGTTAGTCCGATGGACACTAATTTTTCAGAATGTAAGCGGCGACATCTGTGGAATTTCTTTTTTTTTAAATGATAATTATGATGTCATAGGTCACATGGTACAGGTGCCAATTTGGAAAAATCGAAAAAAAGTTGCACCTCGATATCTTTGAAATTGCTCCATGGAAAAAGTTGAAACATGGCTTATTGCCAAATACTCCCCTTGGGGAATGAGATATGTTAATGATATCGGTACCTTAATTATGATGTCATCATTCAACAAGTACAACGGTTAATTCGATCAGTATGAATTTTATTTCTTTGCAGTTCTTGGACTGATTTCCACGAAATTTTCAACAAAGGAGCGCCTCCTGCTGTAGAATAAGTTGATAACTATCACATCATCGGTCATGTGGTTCAGGCTTCATCTTGGAAAAACCACACCTCAATATCTCTGAAACCACTCCATGGAAAAAATTGAGACCAAGCTCATTGTCAACTACTACTAAGGGGAATAAGATAGGTCAATGACTGTCATCAGTGCCTTCGTTATGACGTCATAATTCGATAAGTACAACACTGGTCCCATCATTATGAATTGTTTTTTTTCTCAGCAACTGCTGGTCTGGTGGACATGAAATTTTCACCACAGGAGCATCTCCTCCTGCAGAATATTTTGATGATAATCATGATGTCATAGGTCATGTGGAACAGTCGCCACCTTGGATAAAACAAAAAACATTGCACCTCTATATCTCCAGAATCGTTGACTGTGCAGGATAAGTATTCAATGAATAGCATCTCGTTTTGTTCTTGTTTTGTGCATCCATAGGGTTTCTGTCGATGCATTTCTTTTTTGCTCATGGACATTGATTATATACTTATGAATGAAACAATAATGAGAGAGCAAGGCCTGGGAGTTGAGGTGAGGGCGGCGGCGGGGGAGGGTGTTCTTTTTTAGTTCTTTCATTTTGTTTGCAGTGGCTGCTGGTTGCATCATTGGTGCAAGTTTGAGTGTGCCGCTGATGTCGTGCCTCGCCCCCCCCCTGTAAATTACAGAAGAAATTTGGAATTTGGCCAGCATGCCAGTGATGGCTCACCTCCTCTTCGAGAAACATGCCATGGGAACTTTAATGTCCACCAACTAATGCTGTGAGAGAGGACGGCCAGTTGAATGTTCATCCGAAGGATGGCACACACCTTGATCCCTTTCCCTATCTGTGAAATGCAATGGTGACAGTTTATAGTTGCATCAGGATTGAAACGCAAGCTTCAACTCGGGGGCAAGGGTGCCTCCCTGAAGGCCATCCTGCCAGCTCACATGGGGTGAACAAACTAGCTGAAATACTTGACATTATTTGGATAAAATACAGAGTAAAGAAAATAACATGAATAACCTTTGCCTTGTTAACATAAGCATTGTGTTCCTGTCAGCTCATCGATGAAATGGACAACTTCTTGGAATGGCTCCAATCACAAGGTCTGAGAGCAGAAACAGCCCAAGCAGTGATCAATGTACTTGGAATTGAGAATCGGAAGGTTCTTCGAGCTTGTACAGACTCCGATGCATTGCGAACAGAGCTCCTCTCTCTCGCCAAAGAGAAATTTAAATTTGCATTGTATGCTGACTTCTGTAAATTTGTGAAATCTTTTTTGAAGCCGCAGGTTGTCCAGCTTGCAGGCTCTTCTCTGTTGGGAAGTCTATTTGTCAACTTGGAGAATGTTATTGGAGAACTTTGCAGTTTCTGCCAAAAGTTTAATGGATTCCAAAATGTGCAGCTGGAAAATGTTCCTAGTTTCCAGGGAATCGGTTTCAGTGATGTCTGCAACTTCCACGATCAGGATGATGGATTCACACCCAAGTCTGGTATGTCACTATTTTATACACCCTGTCATGTCAAGAAATACCTTGATGTTCAAGCATTGATGTGTTTTTTTTCTTCTTCTTCTTGTAACTCATGGAATATCTTTTGGAACAATTTTCAGTTGTTGAAAATGTTTAGATTCTCGATAGTCAATGTTTTTTTTGTTTTTTTGTTTTGTTCTAAATCACATTATATTCCAAAGTGTTCCATGTTTAACAGCACATTTAAGTTATCCCCATACAGGAAGTAGTTTGTTTTCCACTCGGATCGGCATGGACTGTGTGAGGGACATCCTCTGGGAGAAAGGATTCTGTTCGCCCAGATATTATCGTTTATCAGTTGCAGCCTCGATTGAGAGATCTGTCAGGATGGAGCAGAGGCCTCAGATGTTTGAGGTACATGTCGTACGGGACAAGGCAGAAGGTGTTGGGAGGGTGGGAGGCTTAGAGGCTGAGGAACAGGGAAGGGGGGGGGCATAGGTTGAGAATTTAAGGTTGGGAGGGGGTGGGATGGGTGAAATGTGGGAGTGGTGAGAGGAGTGGTAACCTGAGAGGGGCAGGACAAGTGGGGAGATGAGAGGGGATGAGTGAGTTGGGAGGGGGGTGGGTAGCTTGGAGAGAATGGGGTGAGGAGCTTGGAGAGGATGGAGTGAGAGGGATGCAGAATGAGGGGACATGAAGTGGAGAAATGCTGATTCCAAATTCCCAAATTGGACAACAAAAATATTCTTAAGAGGAAGAATTGGAATAGATGATGGTGAAGGTGGGGTACTCTTCAGGGAAAAATATGGAAAGTGAAGCATTTTTAAGTGCTTTTCAAGGAAGAAGCATTCTTAATCAATGAAGAGTTTGAAGTGGTTGAAAAAAGGGGGAAAAAGAAAAGAACAAAAAGTACAGGCAGGGGAAATTCAAGTGGAATGAGATTTCATTGGAGTGGATTTTTTTTTTCTTTTAAAGTTGGCTTAAGAAATAGGATATTTTGAGGTTGAAGTAAAATATTTGGGAAGAAAGAAGCAAAACGAGGAATATGGAGACGAAACGGACACATTTTTCAGGAGCCGGCTGAAGTAGGCCGTGATCAACATAAAAAAACTAATTTGACAAATGCAGCAAAAGAAGGTACCAATACACACAGACGACAAATTACCTTTTGAAATGAAATTCTGCCTCAGATGGTTTGGCACGTAACCGGCAGAATCCATTGTGACAGTCATCGGGTGGCATGGGCATAAAGCATGCCTGCCAAATAAGGATTGGATGATGAAACAACTCACCAACTTTTTAAAGCAGCTGAAAATACTTGGAAATGTACCTGTGAGAAAGGGGTGTAGCTCTGCACAACAAAAGATTTGGAGAACTTTCTGAACAACTCTATACTTTCTGATCAAAAGTTCATATCTTGCAGCCCATACTACAAAAACTCTGCTGTGAGCCCATGAAGGGCTCGAGTGTTCAGACATACTTCCCAGCAGGCACACAACGTTTTTGCAACGTCGTTTGCCGGTTCTATCCTGACGTCAGAATTGGGTCAGTGGGAAGTTGTTTTTGCAACACCCATGATGTCGGATTTCAACGTTGTGACAACGTTGAAATCTGACGTTGTTGCAGCGTCATGTTCTGGTTGTACCTGACGTCAGAATTGGGTCAGTGGGAAGTTGTATTTGCAACATCCATGACGTCAGATTTCAACGTTTTTACAACATTGAAGCATGACGTTATTTTTCAACTTCATCACAACATTCATAAAATGGAGTTTTTGTTTTTACCCTTTTCTTTGCATGCCAAAGAAACGAACATTGCAGTGCATGACACCCTTCAGCTTCCAGCTTGATGGAGCCCTCGACACGTAGGTCCAGGGCCAGCGGAGCACCGCTGTTCTACTGGTGCCATTATCAAAACATTGAAGTTGTATTGCAACATCATTACGTTGCACAGTAACACATAATGACCACAACTTGAAAACAACTGGAATTCATAATCATTTATTATCACGTATCACGCAGAGCATGATTGCGGCAAAAATATACAAGCAGTATAAACAATAATAATATCTTTATTCATACCAAAAAAGCACATTCAAACACAAACGTACAATAAATAAAAGTAGATACCATTGCAATTGAGAAACATATTCTAAAAATGGGGAATAACAAGCTCAAATGAGCTAAGATCCTCGTCCTCTTAATGATGACGTCATAAAAACGAATATGACGTCATTGTGATGAATCAGTTTTGTGAAAATTATCTGTGCTAATGCCCGGCTTGATTCCCGCAAACAAAATTCAAACAGCTTGCCTAGTTTCGGAGATAATGGTATAGGCGATTTCCATTTGCGGCGATATCATGACAACTTTTTTTCATGGAAGAATTTCCAAAATCCGAGATGGTTACTGTCTGCACGTGGGCTTTCTGCATGTACAAAGTAAGTTTCACGAAGATCCGATGAAAACTCTGGGTTGTGAAACAAAAAATAGGAATGACGTCATAAAAATTGATATGACATCATTGTGATGTATCATATGTGCAGTAATTCATCTCTGCAAATGCCCTGTTCGATTTCCCCCCAACATAATTCAAAAAGCTTGCCTAGTTTCGGAGATAATTTTTTCGGCGATTTCTATTCGCGGAGATATTTTGATGTCATAACTTTTTTTTCTTGGAGGAATTTTCAAAATCGGAGATGGTTACTATCTGCGCAGGGTATTTTTACATATATATGCCAAGTTTCAGGAAGTTTCGATGAAAACTGTAGGCGGTGAAACAAAGAAGTACACAAGAACAACAACATGAGTAAGACTTAGTGATCCTCCAGAGGATCTAAAATGAAATACCACATGGGTAAAAGTCGTAAATACCTTTTTGACAAATTCACTTTGTGCAAAGCACAGTTAACAATTCAAATTCAGAAAGTTCTGCTCCAGAGAGGAACTTTGGAGCTTCTCTCTCAAATATAATTGACTGCACAAAGGCACCTTTAAGTACAACATCATCATGGAGTGTAAGTAATACTGCTGATAATTCTATGCTTGCATACATTATGGGCATTAGGAGCATTAAAGGTATTGACCGATAACTTGCATTTATATAAAATGTAATTAAAAGCTTTAGCTACTGATGACATACTACCTATTGTTTCAAGATTCATAATTAAGCAACCTCAGGTAAGAACTCGAGGGGGAGCACTCGGGAGAGTGCAAAACCTCCGCCGCCAATACTGCTGGGTCACTCAAGTGAACCTCATATCTTATTCATTAAGTATGATGTCAACAGTGCTGAGAGTTATAGTTCTTTTCTCCAACATTTTTTTTTGGGGGGGGGGGAGTGTTGGAAATCACTTAAAACATGTAAAAATGCAAAAAAAAAAAAAAAAAAATCGAAATTTTGTTGAAAAAAAAAGTTGCAACATTTTTTTTTTCCTCGAACAATTTTTTTTTGGGGGGGGTGGGAATCACTTAAAACATGTAGAAATGCAAAAAAAATCTTTTTTTGGGGGGGTAACATTTTTCTGGGAGGGTTGGAAATCACCGAAAACATGTAGAAATGCAAAAAAAATTCCTCCAGCAATTTTTTTTTGGGGGGTTGGAAATCACTTAAAATATGTAGAAATGCAAAAAAAAAAATTCTCAATTTGTTTTTTTGGGGGGGGGGGTTGCAAATCACTTAAATATGTAGAAATGCAAAAAAACACTTCTCCATTTCTTTGGGGGGGGGTAAAAAAAAATTGGGGGGCAGGGGTTGGAAATCACTTAAAACATGGAGAAATGCAAAAAAAAATTTTTTTTTTCTCCAACAAATTTTTTTTGGGGGGGGGGACCAAGTCCAAAATTTAGTGGCATGATCCTTGGACCATACCTAACCCCCCCACCAAGTTCCGTCGAAATCCGTCGAGGAGTTTTTCCGTAATACTGTTCACAAACAAACAAACAAACAGAAAGGGGTGAAAACAGTAACCTCCATCCATCTTCGAAGATGGCGGAGGTTAATTATGAGAAGACGAAGGACCACATATAAATTTTGCAATCCGACATAATAGTTGACATTCAATAGGTAGAAATTCGGCAATGACTGGTAAAAGAGTACAATATGGGTCCCACTTGGGAAGTCAAAAACCTTTCTGATAGAATTTCTCCATGATATATATTATTTAGAGATATTTTTGACTTGTTATGTCCCACAGCGGGCATCAATAGAATGAGGTGGAAAAGACTTAAACAGATGATACTTGACATGATATGAACAGTGCATAAAATTATATAAAACTGAATTACAATCAGGCAAATCAATGAGACCAAATATATATCTATGTGTGTGTATTCAGATAAAGAAAAAATATAAATCTAACATTAAGTATGAAAACACAATTTTGAATGCATCTCACGTAAATAATTTCAAAGGACAAAAAAATTAATTTGTAGGGTGTTTTCAATCTTAATTTCACAAGAAAATAAAATAACCATTATGCATAAAAGTACATGTAAATATTTTCACAATGTAAACTTAGGCTGGGTTTCCAACATACAACATTAAAATTAACTATGCTGCAAATTCTTAATAATCAAGGATGTGGACAGCTGGCACAGCGTGTTGCTGTTACTCGTTATTATTACATTAGTACATGCCCGTACGTGCATGGCCGTACGTGCAAAAAAAACAAATAAAAAAAACGAACAACTTTCAAACAACCACACATGCCGTTCCTTCGCTCTCATAAACGACGACTGGATTGGGGCATTGTGTTTATCTATAAATACGCATAAGAAATCGAGAAATTGTGAGAATACAGTAAGTCATCACTATCCGGAAGTCTGTACATTGTAACCTGTAATGGGGAACGTGGCTGAGGATCTCTTCCCCATCGGCCACACCTACGCAGTTGGTTTGGTAAATAAATGGCCATGACTTGGGAAGCACTTGTCCGATTAATATCAAACCTTGAAAAGGCACATACTCAGGTCGCCAGCAATATAGCTGGCAAGTTTCAATTAGATCGGACCAGTGGTTGTCAAGAAACAGCGGTCACAGACACACAGACACAGGTTGCTGGAATTATAGATCGATGAGGGCTTGTTCCTGCCCGCACCTCCATGCCGATCAGGGGCATATTTCAAATGTTGCGATATGGCAGTGTCCACAGCCACCTCCGTTGCTGTTGGCTGACTGGCCATGGTACTGTCTGAAAAATAATAAGAATTTCCACGTCGTATATATTGGGCTTTATGATCATCAAACAAGACTTGCAATGTGAATTACGCTCAAGTCATGCACATTATAAACTGTCATTTCGCAGAAGTCATTACCTCTGACAACTTTATAAAAATTCAGGTTCCCGAAAGGTCTCTTACCATTCTTTCCACACAAATTGTATATGGACATCACAGCATTGGACATCACCCTAAAAAAAAATAAAAACAATTTAGTGCACCAGTGTTCGAAGCAGCTTGTAACAAATTTTAAGTTCCACTGCCCTTAAAAAGCCTCAATTAATATTATTCTTGATAATATAAAGTTATTTTCATGTCTTTTGAGAACCATTTTACCAAAGGAAAACAATTGTGCAGCGAAAAACTTGAACAATTACTCGATAGTGACAAACTACCGCAATGAAGGCTTCATTGTTACAAGCGGCAGTTTGTCAGCGGCCAAAGGGTTAATTTTTTTTTTTACGACAACACTTCACATTTTTCGGCGCACAATAACTGACAATTGTTTTCCTTTTGCCTTTGGTTTGGCCTAACTCATTAAAAGAGGACATAAAAATAATATATTATAAAAAATAATATTAATTGAGGCTTTTTTAAGGGAAGTGCAACTTTAAATTTGTTACAATGCGGTAATTCATCGGACCTGAAGAGCCGAAGCATTATCCACACCAGAAAAATATTTTTAAAAGATTCTGCACCAAACTTGAACCAAGCCAGCCCCGCGGAAAAATGAATTGATTATTTACCGTCGATTTGTACACGCGATCAGGGCCATATCAGCGACAGCGAAACGTGATAAACGAATGATGAAATTGGGTGTTCGAGGATTCGATCGTCAGATGCACGTACAAGTCCAACGCTTGAACCACGATCGAGTGCCCCGAAGGGCTCGGGCCCGGGAGAGTTTCCATTGAATGTAACTATATAGATTCCAGCACAACAGTTACAGGAACACATCATGGATTCTGTGATCTTAAAAACGTCCAAAAACAAAAGCCAAGACATAAAATCAATTAATAATATTATACTTACCAAAAATGATCATGGCGGAAGATAATTTTAACTAAAAAAGCTAAAGTCTTCTGCAGATTAAAGCGGATTGTGTGCCACACTCAGAAACAGCTGAAAGTTCACAGGTTTAACCAAACTTTGCAAATGGCGGCTCGTGATGGGGAAATAGCAATTAGCCAATCAGATGTCTCCTCCAGTGAAAGGCAGACACAATCACACGTCACGAGGTGGAAAATCTCTCACCTTGTCGACACAGGAGGCAGAAAAAGCAGTTTTAGATAATCGCGCTGCGGCTGCACCGCGTCGTGATATGGTTGTACAACCAAGCGGCCTATTCCCGACGCCATGAATCTTTCATACCGACGTCGTGTATCTGCTTGGTTGTTTCTTCGCAAACCTTCATGCTTCTTAACACTGATGGGTAGATCATATTGAGGGCTTGCCAATGCACATGGTAAGTTTAAAGTGATATTTACGATAAATCATGTTTGAGAATTGTGTGGGCTTTGAGTGCCATTATAAATATATATTTTTGTTTGGTTCCAGGGCCACAAGATAAATGAATAGAACACGTGGGAGAGCGCATGCCTCCAGCACACAATGCCAGATCCAGTGGAACATATCGAGTGAAGAACTTTTTGAAATATCATGCCATGTATTGTTTTTAGCCCCATCTCTCAATGGTGAAGAATCACTTTAAAAATTAAATAATTGTCGTGTCCAGATCCGAATTTGGATCTTGACCAAATTCGAATCAATTCATCCTCATCGCATACCCAACCTGCCCATCAAGTTTCGTCAGAATCTATCCACAACTTTTTGAGACATCGTGCTCGATATCTCTTTTGGCATGATCCCCAATGGTGAAGTCTCTCATAAAATTCGGAACCAGATCACGATTTGGATCTTCACCAAAATTGTACTAATTCTCTCTCGTCAAACACCCAACTTGTCCAAGTTTCGTCCGATTCCGTCCACACATTTTGAGATGTCATGCACAC
The DNA here is from genome assembly GCF_056783735.1 of Eptatretus burgeri. NCBI lineage: Eukaryota > Metazoa > Chordata > Myxini > Myxiniformes > Myxinidae > Eptatretus > Eptatretus burgeri. The sequence continues at coordinate 15,392,666 of NC_140968.1, forward strand.
AAACAGAGAGAAAGGGGTGAAAACATAATCTTCCATTTTCGGTTGCTGAGGTAATTGCACTCGAGTTTGCCTTTGTCAGTAAGAGGAGAAGCGTCTATGTGTTGTGACAACTGCTGCTGCTTTGCTCATTGTATGAACAGAAAATGGTACGAACCCGGGACCTCTCATCCATTAATATTTCTCGTATGTGAGTCCGATTTGAATTTAGGAATGTGACATTTGTGGTTAACCTTCTTGCAATTGCCCCTGTCTCGTATAAACACTGAAAATTAAGTTGTTGTTTTTGGTGCACATCGCCAAGGCTCGTAGAATAAAAGGGTCTTTGAATTGTGGTTTAGCACTAGCAACGAGAGGTTAAAAGTACCTTGTGAGCAGAACCGAGTCACTGAAACACACACTCGCAGCGCGTGCACAAAAAGCCCCTTTAACATTCATAAGTCATTTCACAAGGATTGTGCTTTTTTACGTGATATTACAGTAACACATGGACGAAGATATAACAGAAAAAACACAAACAATCCGGTTTGGAAAACTTGGCTTTAATGAGTTAGATGCAGCTTCTGGCAGTGACAAGTTCAATCAACAGGTGTAAAAATTCATGAACCGGAAGGCAACGCGAGAGATCGCAAAATTATAGTGTGGCTTATATTCACCAACTTAGTAATAACGAGTCAAACATGGAGAAATACTTATCTCTGAAATAGTTGCGACACACGTCGGCTTGTTAAAATATTTCTCGTAAACACCTTGATTAATCTCCCGTAATGGCGGCAGCATTATGGAGCCTCATTCTACCAGCGGAAGTGATATCTATTCCATACTACCTGTTGACCGGGTTTATATTTGGCAGTTTTAAACTTGATGTTCTTCATTATTTTCAGGTGATGTCTATCCTGGAAATGTGGAATCCAGACGGCACAACTGTTCATCTGTCTCGGAAATTTTAAGATATTCTTCTGCAAAGGAAGATTCATATGTTCATTTGACAAATGGCAGTTCTGTCTGTTCTGCAACAGGTGAGCAGAAACCTCCAAAATGAACATTCAATATTTTGAATTTAGGGTTTAAAATTTTCAAGAATGAAATTTTTTGCATTTTGAGTTTGAAAAGAAAACAAAACATAAAATATCTTGTTATTTGTTTTTGGAGAACAAACAAGGAGTCCAGTTGGGCAGATCAGGTCCAGGAGCAGCTTGAGAGTGAAGAAGTCTATTTTGAAGAAACAATCCCAAGAACAAGAGTCACGACCTTCAAACGACAAGTATACATCCGATGAAAACAGCACAAGGATCAATATTAAATTAAACAAACCCAAAAAAGTGATCGAAAGGCAAATGTGTAATATATGCAATGAATATTTTACTTCACCAAGAAACATCAAAATACACATGAGGACCCACAGAGGAGAACACCCACACAAATGCTCTATCTGTGACGAAGGTTTCTTTCTGAAAAGCGATTTGAATATGCACATGAGGATCCACACAGAAGAGCGTCCTTACAAGTGCTCTGTCTGTGATAAATGTTTCTCTTACAAAGGCGATTTGAATAAGCACATGAGGATCCACACAGGAGAGCGTCCTTACAAATGCTCCATTTGTGATAAATGTTTCTCTTACAAAGGCGATTTGAATAAGCACATGAGGATCCACACAGGAGAGCGTCCTCACAAATGCTCCATATGTGATAAATGTTTCTCTCACAAAGGCGATTTGAATAAGCACATGAGGATCCACACAGGAGAGCGTCCTTATAAATGCTCCATATGTGATAAATGTTTCTCTCATAAAGGCGATTTGAACATGCACATGAGGATCCACACAGGAGAGCATCCTTACAAATGCTCCATGTGTGATAAATGTTTCATTCGAAAAGTCGTTTTGAACATGCACATGAGGATCCACACAGGAGAGCGTCCTTACAAATGCTCCATATGTGATAAATGTTTCTCTCAAAAAGTCTATTTGAATAACCACATGAGGATCCACACAGGAGAGCGTCCATATAAATGCTCCATGTGTGATAAATGTTTCAGTCAAAAAGGCGGTTTGAACATGCACATGAGGATCCACACAGGAGAGCGTCCTTACAAATGCTCCATGTGTGATAAAGGTTTCTCTCATAAAAGCCATTTGAATACGCATGTGAGGATCCATACAAGAGAGCAACCTTAAAAATGCTGTTTCTGTGATAAGAGTTTCTCTCAAAAAAGCAATTTGAATCACCATATGAGGATCCATACAGGAGAACATAAAAAAATCCTGATAAAAAGAACAGACAACAATACAGGAATGAGAAAATGCATAAAATAATCATCAAAGAGTACCCATGCAGAATAAGATTACTTCTGAAGTCATCCCTCTCTCCAATGAACAAAACCAAAGCTATAAACCAGCTTGCAGTGCCAGTATTCCAATATAGCTGTGCAATTATAAACTGGCCACAATTGGAAATCATCAATTTAGACCCCAAAACAAGGAAACTTCTAACTATTCACAAGATGTTCTGTAAAAACCAATGCATGCTGAGTTTGTACTTACCAAGACGAGAATGAGGAGGCAGTGTGATGGAGCTTAACCAATTGCACGGAACATCATTTGTCAGACTTGCGGAGTATGTGAAAAGCTCAACAGACTACAGCATGAGATTTGTACACGAGCAAGAAAACAACAAACCAGAAATGGGATCCTTTATCCATTCAGCAACAAACTTCCAAAAACAGCTGCAAATGATGGATACTGCACAGGTAAACCAAACAGAAACAAACACAGCCCCAATGATTGCAAAGAAAAACTACAAAAAGAAATATCAGCAGATATACTCCAACAAATGGGAGAATGATCGAAGAGCAGGAAGATTTTAAAAAAGTTTGAGAAAACATTCATAGAGAAGGAAAGCTCATTGGAATGGCTAAAAGGATGTCAAATTAATGAGGATGTAGAATGAGTCATCATAAATGCTCAAGATCAAGGACACCACACTGATGCCTTCAAGAAAATGGCGGGAAGTTTGGATATCACAAACAAAGCATTGCGTCTGCATATAATGCTCAAACACAAAAAGGAAAAGTCAGCATTCTTGATTGAGGTTTCATCTCCCAGTGACTTTGGGTTAAATACCACAGTAATCAGTAAAATGACCAAATACCAGGATCTGAAAAATGACATCAAGAGGACCTCAAAATTGAAGAAAGCTGAAATTGTACCAGTGATTGTCGGAGCGAGAGGAATGAGAAAGAAAACCCTTTCTGAGTCATTAAAAATCACTCCGAATGACCCACAAGTGGAAGCTGTCACAGGTTCAGTGAAGATTTTGAAGAGTCCTTGGAACGAGGCTCCAACCTTCACCTGAACAGCTCTGGCTTGGGATTGACAACCTACCCATTTGCCTGCTGACTCCACCTTCTTCACCACCTCGCCGCCCTTCTCGGCCCACTTTCTTCGGACTTCGCCTCTCTCCAGCGATTGACTTCTGACTCCAACCAAGTCCCTCCCTTCATGCCCGATGGTCGTGTCTCATTCTCTGGACAGACGCTAGCTGCACGAAATTCCACGAAGCAAGAGATGATGCGCCAGCTGTCAGGGAGGTATCGCCCAGTGAAGCATTCCCCCAAAACGTATTGTTTGCACGGTCGGGCAATCATGCAAGGTATTGAGAGACCGTTAGCCTCATCTCTCCTTTTTCTTTTCATCAACTCCTCTTCATCAGGGTGTGTGTGTGTGTGTGTGTGTGTGTGTGTGTGTGTGTGTGTGTGTGTGTGTGTGTGTGTGTGTGTGTGTGTGTGTGTGTGTGTGTGTGTGTGCGTGCGTGCGTGCGTGCGTGCGTGCGTGCGTGCGTGCGTGCGTGCGTGCGTGCGCGCATGCCTGTCCTCGCTTAAGTTAAGATTGCACAAGAATTATATCGGGATAACTCTGCTCTGTGTCTGCTTTTGTAAGTTGCTTGTATTATTGCCACACCGATCACATGTCTTCCTCTCTCTGCTTACACACCACAATGAAAGCTATATTCACTGTGCCACATACCTTTCCTCGCCTGCCTGTAATAAATCCTTTGTAGAAATGTTCCCAGCTCATTTTTGTCTGTTCTTTCATTGATCCATCATGGTCCATATCCTAACATAGCCGGGACTTTATTCCTAAAAATCCGTTCATTTTCGCCGGTACGTCCTTGGCAATGTCACTCGGCTGCGTCTGATCCGGTTCGGACAAGGCGTACCGAGGGCATGTCCCCCGGTAATTAAATCACGTGATTAATTCGGTAACCCGGTTAACCCACAGACGGAGAACCCTCCGTCTGTGAACGACCGTGAACGCCAATAATTTATTTTATTGTCATAATAAAATATGACTCCTTCGACAATCCAGAGTTTTCATCGGATTTTCGTGAAACTTGCCATGTATATGCAGAAAGCCCACACGCAGGCAGTAACCATCTCTGATTTTGGAATTTCTTCCAAGAAAAAAATTTGACGTCATAATATCGCCGCTAATGGAAATCGCCTATACCATTATCTCCGGAACTCATCAAGCTATTTGAATTTTGTTTGTGGGAATCTAGCCGGGCATTAGCACAGATAATTTATCGCAAACCTGATACATCACAATGACGTCATATTCGTTTTTATGACGTCATCATTTAGAGGACGAGGATCTTAGCTCATTTGAGCTTGTTTCCCTTCATATTTTTCATTCCCTTCAAAGAGTGATCAAATGAATATTTGTTCATGTTCTACTTAAGGTAATAAATTAATTTCATTGTAACATTCATCTCCATCGAGCATATTCACAAATATTATTTTGGAACTGAGTTCTTTGTTTAAATGTCTTTTTTTGAGCAGAAATGAAATGATAAACTTCTCTTAATGCTCTTGTTTGACCACCTCTTGAGCAACATATCATTTTGAGATTGCAGTAAATTGTTTTTCCATTGTTCAATTGATAACCATCAAAGTTCTCAGTCCATTCAAGGATATTATATATATATATATATATATATATATATATATATATATATATATATATATATATATATATATTTATATATTTTCTCTACATCTCCAACTTATTTATAATTTTCTTTACATCCTCCAACTTATTTATAATTTTCTTTACATCCTCCAACTTATTTGTAATTAAATTTATCCGCTTATTTGTTTTATCCACTTTTACCCCGGTTATTTCTTCAATATTTTCTTCAATTATTTGATATTTCTCACATTCTTCATGTTTTACATTTGAATACCATGCTGATTACATCTCCACTCTTTGGTTTGGTTATTGATTGGTTCTGTCATTTAAAAATCAGTAAAAAGACGGCGGTAGCCCGTTAAAATCCCCAACCCAATATCTTAACACATACTTATAATCATAAGGGAGACTATTGATTCCATTCTCTAAAATATATCTTTTATCATCAAAAGCTCCAAATGCTTTCTTATTTATCTCTTCTGTATATAATTGATGTTTATAACTTCTTATTGCATTCATTTTTCTGGACTCTTCCTTCTTTAAGGTTAAACAGTTGTAATAATGTTTAAAGTTTATTGTTTCCTTGATTTTATTTTGCTTTATTCCCTTTAACTTCTTATCACACCTTTCAATGTTATTGTTGTGGTTGAGGAAATTCGCAAACCACCATTCAGGTCCCGTTGGTGAGATATCTCTGGAAGTACATGTGTAGTTAGCCCCAAACCCATTGTTTAGAGGGAATAAATGTGATTCATTCGGGCTGTAACCCTTTAAGATAGCCGTTTTTCTGTTCTATCTTTATTTTGAACCAACCACGTCTCAACCGCCATCACACAACAACCACCAACCGCAACGCCGCTTCACAACAACAACAACAACAACAACAACGCCAACAGCCACGACCTTTACCTTCACAGCACACCATCCCGCAATCATCGCATCACCGCCATTCCAAGCATCACCGTGGCCAGGGACCGCCACTTTAGACCCTCCACCACCTTCACCTCTCCTTCTGCGGCCATTCCCGCACCGCTTGTGAACGCCGAGCGTCAGGCTGTCCTGGCCTCGTATGGGGCGCGCGCTGAGCCGCGGGTACAAAGTGCGGCCTTTCCGAGGAGAGGTCGGATCAGGAATGATACACGCCCACTTCTGATCCGTCCTATCAGCAAGCGCGGGGCGATTTGGCCCCGCCTCCAGGCGCGTCGGAGTAGAATCTATATATGCAAATTCGAGGATCAGGGGAGGTTCACGCCCACTTTTCCTCCGTCCAATGGGCGAGCGTGGCTCCGCCCCCGAGCTCATCCTGATCCGGAAATTTGCATATGGGTTCTCCTGCCGTACTATAAAGCGCCGAGCGCGGGGCGAATTCAGTCAGTTTTTGGGCTCGGGCGAGTTGGAGAGGTGTGGCGGCGGCGGAGTGTGGCAGCAGCAGTCAAGACGGGTCTGGAGGAGAGTCAGTCTGTCGGAGTCTGTCGGGGAGCTGCAGAGAGGGGAAGCCGGGAGCGCGGTCGAGGTCACAGTGGAGTCGCTCGTCGCGGGACCCAAGCAAGCCAGCTATCCTCTTTCCCCAGAGCATCAACAATTCCCCCTTCCCCCCCCCCCCGCGCTGACATAGTGCGGAAAGGGGGCCCCGTTCCCACCCCATTCCAAGCAGTGCCAACGAAACCCGCGGAGGAGCGCGGAGTTGGGGCACCGCCGCCACATTTGCGGCTCATCACAAGACGGGTAGGCTCCCCCCGGTCTCGCTCCCACAGGCCCGTCTGCCCCCCTTGTCGTTGAGGGTGGCCCTTTTCTTTTGCTTTTGAGTACATGTGTTGTCAGCGCCGTCTGTAAAGTAAAACTGTGTAAGTGTTGCAGTGTGCTCGCGTAGTCGGTAGTAGATCTGCATTGTTTTGTTTCTTTTGTTGCAATTGCTTTTGGTGCATAATTGTTGTAATTGTATATGTGTGCTATCCGTGTGCCGCGGAATAAATGTGCCTCATGTTGAACTGTTTTTCCCGTTTCGCTTCGTCTTTTCTTTAATTGAATCTCCATCTTACTTCACGTAAAGGGTTGGTAGTGGGCTAAATACGCCCGATAATTAATCGGAACCATCGAGGTCGACGATATAACACCGCTCGGTTATCCCGATAGTACGGAACGGGTCGCTTCAGTGGCCCGTGCCCGGAGTCGACCTGCGGCGAGGTGCGATCGCCCGGTCTACCCTCCGTGTGGGTACTTAGGTAGGTCGAATTTGGCGAACAACCCTCTCCCACGTGGGGGGCCGATTGGCACGATCGTGGTGAGGCCGAAAGGCCCACCCGTGACTAGTTCCCGGCGTTAGTCCGAGAGGGTCACGACAGAATTGTCCGTCCGGTGGGCGACGTGCCGCGATTCGAGTTACGTGGCCGCTCGCACGCCGGCGGGCGCGAATTCGCAACATTATTATTATCAATATACGTAAAAGCATAAGACTTTGATCTCAATCCTATACATTCACTCATGACCTTCCCACCCAATTCATCTTTAAACTTACCAATAAACTTTTTATTCTTTCATGAAAACAGCACATCACCTGCCTTATAATTACTTGTATCATATTTATCAATATTATCAATCATATCCTCATGTACATCACTTATCTTAATTTCTAATATAAAATTATCTGTATCTATATATAACAATGACACATTATTCTTTTACTTTGATTTTATATTATTACAGTTATAGTCTTACATTAACGACTTTGACAAGTCAATAATTGACGTTCATATATAAATAGGTTTATCCATTTCAATACTCTCTTTTTTTCAAATGAATAGCACAAAAGTTCTCTGAAAACACCTCCATTCGCTCAAAACTTGGTCTATTAATTAACTTTGAAGCCTGTTTCCAAGATGTAGCAAGTCTTGTGTTTTGTCGATTCCTAACATTTTCCACTATCTTTCCAAATACATCATTATTCATTAATTTATAAAAGTCCTTCTCAAAATCTGTTTCTGCATTTTTTTCTCTTTTCTGGATTAAAATCAATATACTTCTTTAACCATGGACTTTGTTTAAATTTCAAAATCCTATGAATTTTCTTCACTCTCAACCCAGCAGATAAATACTGTCTCAAGTTCCTTTGATGTAAAACATAACTTTCTTTATCATTTAATGTAGGAAGTAGTTTTTCTGAAGATTAACCCTTTATATTAAATGACTGTTGGTAATCACTTAACCATTCTTTTCTTGGACTTTCATTATCGGAGGCATAGGGTAGGTCTTTATGTTTATTATGAAGTTCTTCAGGGTATTTTAAATCGACCTCAAAATAATATCCAACATCAGCCTCATCCAATTTTTTTGAGAGGAGTTAACAATATCAAGTAAAACTTTTTCATAATGTTTTTCTTTTACCCATTTAAGTTTTCCATCAGGTAAAGTTGATACATGGCCCACCCGTACAAATTGTTAGCATGATAATACATCAGGGAAGAGTTGTCCTCATTCTTATTACTCGTACGTGCCCGTAAAAAAAAAATAAAAAAAATAAAAAATAAAAAATAAACCACACAGGCCATTTCTTCGCTCTCACATGCCTGTACGTGCGTGACCCGGAAGTTCGATATTATTCGCAGTTACAATTATTCGCAATTTAGTTTTAATATCCAATTATTCAATTTGCGCCAACATATTTTACCTTTTCGCAATGTCGTGGCAAGGAAAAACAAAAAAAAAAGAAGAGAAGAGAGAGAAAAAATTTACTTCCTGGTTCGGAGCATACCAGCACTCTGATGTTCCTGAAATTTATACACCGTCTAATATGAAAACGATCATAACTTGGGCCATTGTGTTTTTCTATAAATGCGCAAAAGAAATCGAGAAATTATTAGAATACACGAAGTCATCACTCTCCGGAAGCCCGTACGTTGTAACCCGTAATGGGGAACGTGGCTGTGCTTCCCTTCCCCATCGGCCACGCCCACGGAACAACGTCTCTTCACATTGGTTTGGTAAATAAATGGCCATAACTTGGGAAGCACTTGTCCGATTTATATCAAACCTTGAAAAGGCACATCCTCAGGTCCCCAGCAATATACCTGGCAAGTTTAAATTAGATCGGACCAGAGGTTGTCAAGAAACAGCGGTCACACACACACACACACACACACACACACACACACACACACACACACACACACACACACACACACACACACACACACACACATTGCTGGAATTATAGTTAGATAATCAGGAAGATATTTGTTATTTGCTGTCGCATATCTCTTGGAACATACTTGAGATATTCCTCCTCTTTTAGCCTTCTCTATCATTAAAAGCATATCTATATCACTGATTAATTCCAAATTTTGATTTGTCATTTTTAACATAGCGCTCCAAGCCAAACCCGGGGCTGTGTAATAGTGAGCGGGGTCTAATCCATAAGAATTTTTATTATGACTGACTTCTAAAAGTTTCAAACACATCACTTAATAACAGTACATCAGTTTTAAGATTTAAATCATGATATTCCCCAAGATTCTCTTGATTAAACTTCTCCCAAACCTTTTTTGGCTTGTGTATCGTCTTCATCAGAAATATGAGTTTTATTCAACTTACCATAGAAACTTTCCCTTGAAGGAAGTTGTGTTTCTTTAAACCTTTCAAATGAATCCATATAGTCACAAGGTTATTGTGCTGTGTCACGTGATTGGGTTTTCGTATATCATGCCTCGCCCGCTAGGGGTGGCAGGACTGTGCTTCTGGTCGTGCAATAAAGCGGAGTAGATGGTGGCCCGCGTGCTTCTTGCGTCCCACCGCACCTAGTACACACTAGTTGGCTGACGAAGATGGGATCATACGGACTTATGCCCGTTTTCGACGGGGACGACTTCGAATCGTCGTTATGACGATTATGACGGTTAGAAAGCTATGGATCAGGTTTGCATTGGCCTGCCCGCTCAGACCTACCTGGACGATGTGCTCATTGCGAGGAAAACGGCGGACGAGCATCTTGCGAACATTGCCCAAGTGCTGACAAAGCTAGAAGCGTGCGGCCTGCGCTTAAACAGGAACAAGTGCGTGTTCTTCAAGCAGCGCTTGGAATACCCCGGGCACATCATCACGCCGGAGGGGCTGTTGAAAGGTCCTCGGAAGGTGGAGGCGATTCAGCGCATGCCACCGCCTCGCGACAAGACGCAGCTGCGCGCGTTCATTGGTATGGCCCAGTATTACCAAAGGTTCGTGCGCGGGCTCAGCTCACAACTTGCGCCGCTGACGCGGTTGCTCAAGAAGGACGAGCGCTGGATTTGGGGGCCTGCACACCAGGCGTCGTTCGACCTTGTCAAGCGGCTGCTCACAGAGGATACGGTCCTCGTGCACTACGAGCCTGCGCGTCCGCTCCTGTTAGCATGCGACAGCTCTGCATATGGCATCGGGGCAGTGCTCTCCCACAGGATGGACGATGGTTCCGAGCGGCCTGTTTGTTTTGCATCCCGGACCCTGTCCACAGCAGAGCGCGGATATGCCCAGATCGAACGGGAGGATCTCAGCATCGTCTGGGGTGTGCGGAGGTTTCATCAATATCTGCTGGGATGGCATTTCATTTTACAGACGGATCACAAACCACTTCAATTCATCCTGAGACCCGAACGCGGAGTGCCGGTGGTAGCAGCCGCGCGAATACAGCGATGGTGTCTGTTTCTGGGTGCTTACGATTATGATATTCAGTTCCGAAGCACCGAGAAGCATGCTAACTGCGACGGGCTCTCACGCTTGCCGTGTGCAGAGGGTCCACCTGCGTCTGAGCTGGGCGACCGGGTCGACGTGTTTGCGCTGGACCAGGTCCAAAGCGGGCCGGTCACGGCCAGGCAGGTCGCGGTGGAGTCGGCTCGTGATCCGGTGCTTGCCCGTGTCGTCCAGGCGATTTCTACGGGGAATTGGAGTGATCTGCCTTCGACACCGGCATTTCGACCTTTCACGTCACGCGCAGCGGAGCTGTCATTGGTCCAACGGTGCGTAATGTGGGGAATGAGGACCGTGATTCCACCGAGGTTCAGGCAGCGGTGTTTGGAAGAACTGCATGTCAGTCACCTGGGCATCGTGAAGACCAAGAGTCTTGCTCGTAGCCTGTTGTGGTGGCCGGGGTTGGACAAAGACATTGAGCAATTGGTTAAGCGTTGCGCCACGTGCCAGACAGATGCTGATAACCCGCGTCGAGCTTCGGGTCTCTGGCCTGTGCCAGACCGAGCTTGGCAGAGGGTCCATGTCGATTTTGCGGGGCCGGTTAATGGCAAGATGTTTTTGATTGTGATTGATGCATTCTCGAAATGGCCGGAGGTGGTAGTAATGCAGCATACTTCAGCAAGCATGACGGTAGAGAAGCTGCGGACGATCTTTGCTAATAAAGGGTTGCCGGAGATCCTGGTCTCTGATAATGGTCCGCAGTTCATCGCGGGTGTATTTGATGAGTTTATGCGCCAGAATGGTATTCGACCCCTAAGGTCCGCACCTTATCATCCTGAGACGAATGGCCAAGCTGAGTCGTTTGTCAAGATGTTGAAGCGGGCTTTGCGCAGGGGGGGTGTTGCACCTGTGCAGACGGTGGTCGATGTTTTTTTGCTCCATTACAGGAACGCAGTTCATCCTGTCACGGGTGACTCGCCTGCTATTCGTCTCCATGGACGGGCTTTGCGGTCCAGGCTGGATTTGCTGCGACCTGGAGGGTCGGTGAGTGGGGCTATGTCGCGTCCGACGCGGCTGCGCAGCTTCGAGGTGGGGCAGCGGGTGATGGTACGCGATTATTTCCACGGTTCCAAATGGGTGCCGGCGGTGGTCTCTGGGGTGCTGGGGCCGGCGAATTGCATGGTGCGGACTGATGGTGGGGATGTGTGGAAGCGGCACGTGGACCAGATGCATGATCGCTGTTCAGCGTCACCCCCCCACACCTCCCCGAGCCGAACGTTGCGGGGCCCCCACCGGTAGTCTCGCCGGCACCTGACGTTGTATCGCCGGGACTGGCTGGGCCGGCGCCGAGGGGGTCTTCGCCTGATGCCGTCCTACCCGGGGACGTCGAGCAGGCTGGGCAGTCAGGGGTAGCTGGTGTTGCGGAAAGTGCGAGTCCGGCGAGGGTGTCACCTCGACCGAGCCGGGAGGCGTATGAGCCTGGACTGTCTGGTGGCGCTGCCCGTCCGAGGCGGGTCAGGGTGCGGCCGCGGTACTTGGAGGATTATGAGTGTTGATGGGTTTCTGATGGTCATGTTGTGAGTATCCGTTCGTTATGTGACGGGTCATTTTACGGGGGGAGGAGTGTGCTGTGTCACGTGATTGGGTTTTCGTATATCATGCCTCGCCCGCTAGGGGTGGCAGGACTGTGCTTCTGGTCGCGCAATAAAGCGGAGTAGATGGTGGCCCGCGTGCTTCTTGCGTCCCACCGCACCTAGTACACACTAGTTATATTCCCTTTTGTGATAGGAGATCAATCTCTTCTTGATTTGAGAAACATGATTTAAGACTCGGGAAGTTTTTAATATTTGATGCTAACTCAGATAATGAATCTCCCATAAACTTGTATGTGTCAAGAAATCTGATATGCGTTATGGGGGATGTATAAATTGTTTTTGTGAATGAGATGTATTTTTGATCTGTGTTTGTTATGGCGAAAATATTTCCGAATGTCTTTGAAAGTTCATTTATAAATAGATGTTTGTCATAGTGAGCGTTGTTGTGAAGAAAGACGGGAATAAAGTTTGGAGGTTTGCAATTAATATTACAACAAGAATGAGCGGGACCTCTATATTTACCAGTAAGATGACAATGTTCTCTAACTTTAAACTCCATAATTTCCTCCTCACAAATATGACAGGTACTGTTCTCTCTAAATTCCTTTTCCTCTTCCTTTGTTAATGACATTGGTTTTTAGGTTTTCACCATTATTTCTCTTAGTCTTATACAATCTTTTTCCAATCATCTTACAAACTCCTCTGAGGCATCTTCCCCTCTATAAAGTTCTAACTTGTTGTATTCATCACCAACAGCTGATTTGATATAATAACAGAAACCACAAGGAGTATGTTTTTGATATTTATTTGTGTATGATTTATTTGGGTTTGGGGAAACAGTATCTATCTCTTCAAGGATACTTTCAAAATCAGCATATATCACAAACAGATGTTTTATAAATTTGTTAAAATCTTTGAATGATATGTTTGAACCTGCTTTTGGCAAATTGATTACGGTTGATTTATGATTTCTACAATATTTCGAATGTTGATTTAATCGTTCTTTTGTGTGAAAGGAGTTGAAACATCTCTTACAAGGATACGTTTTACATTTTTTCTTATATAGTTGTGATTTGGTTAATCTTGAGAAATTTTTGATGAAAGCAAAATGTGATTTTTTCCTTTGAAGTGAAGTGGAGAAGGTCAATGTGTGTTTCATCAGTTTTACAGTTTGAAATTTTTAATATCTGAACTTTGTTTGTATCCGTTAATCCAGAAACATTAACAGATTGATTATTCATTTTCTCAAATGTAGGAATATCTCTCAATGACATTGGAAACTTTAAATCTTTAACATTTAATGTATTTTCATATCTTCTCTGTTATTTCCGAGTTTGTGGTTTCGTGTCGCGCTATTTTCGACTTTGTTCTGTACTCAAGTAACATGATATTCGGCTTACATTATCTCAAGGACCATATGAGGTGGATGGTACAAAAAAAGCAAATAAAATGGTTCTGAAACATTGAAATCATATTCCACTTACTGCATTGAAGTAAAATTACTTCTGATACTCTGCATCAGTTCCTTTATCAAATAAACCCACCCCAACATGTCGCGCAGAGCACGGGTTATGCCAGTTTCTTATAATGTTCAACCCTTTTATGTTTCCATTGTGGAGGATGTAAGTGAGCAAGAACCGACCATGTAAAACATTTATTATCTTTGTTTTGAATATTAACAACTGCTTTCTTAAGTTTTATCTCTTTTGGTAAATCAATATAAGAAGAAGCTTGAAGAGGATCTGATTTTAAGATGTGTATATCTAAAAAGATTATTTTTGTGATAGTAAATCCACTACCTACTACAGTGTTATCAACATCTTGTTCCTGTCTCTGGAGATCATCGTAAACATCACATCTTACAAGATCTTGAAATGATGAGATAAAGTATGGGTTTGTCCTCATAGAGGGAGTAGTTTCATCGTCTTGTCTTACCATTTTCAATTTTACTCCCATATAAAACTTAAAAGTTTTCATGTCACTTAATGTGTTTTTAATTATAGTTTCAATACTTTGTTTAACCATATCAACATCTTCCATGATTCAGGATGGTCCAGGGTCTTGAAAGCGAAACAATCTTGTTTTTATATGTCCTTTAAATGCTTCATCAGTGTTTTCAATGGAGAATTTAGTGGCGCCCTCCCTTTCTTCATTGTTCTTGTGTCTACATGATTGAAGATGTTTATTATAATTCTTTTTAAGAATATCATTATCACATCTATCACAATGTTTTGTTTCTTGGTCAAGTGGAGATATTTGTCTGAAGAGATTGAATGTGTGTTTGTTGGTTTGAAGGTGTTTTTTATAATATTTATATTCATGATTACAAACATCACAAGCCTGATGTTGGCGCAGTGGTTAGGGCAGTGGCTTGGGATCCAAAAGGTCCTGAGTTCAAGCCCCGTTGGGCCACGACACCAGGGGGTTGACTCAGCCTGTCATCCTTCCGAGGTTGGCAAAGTGAGTACCAGTGTACTGGGCCGGTGTATACCCCAGTTAAAATAGGTGTACCATATCCCTGTGTCATAAGAGGCGACCAGGGTTGCGTCAGGAAGGGCATCCGGCGTAAAACGTGCCAAATCACGATGCGGATCATTCGGATGATCCGCTGTGGCGACCCCTAACGGGAGCAGCCGAAAGAAGAAGAAGAGAAGATTATTACAAACATCACAGTATGTTGTATTCACCATATTTATATTATAAAACTTTACTGAAGCTAAAATTTTCTTGATGAAAATTTCGTTTAATTTATCGGTGAATCTGTGCTTAAAACCATTTTATCCTCCAACTTTTTTCACTTAAAAAATACAATGTTTCAAGACACAAAAGACAAGTTTCAATCAATCTCTTCATTTGTTAAAGATACTGAGAAATATGTCAAGGATGTAAAATTGAACAAAGATGGATATAACAACTCATGGATAAAAACAATTATGGTGAATTATATGAGTTCTTCAATTTCCTTCAGTGGAAGACTTTTATTATATCTGGAAGAACATCAATTAAAGTATCTTGAACAAAAGTTTCTCCTCTCCTTCTGGTCATATATTCAAAACTAGAAAAAGCAATGAAACAAGAAAAAGTATCAAAAAATAAAAACCTTATGGATGAAGCTTTAGAAAGAAAAGATAAGACCATCTGTAATATGCAAGGAGAAATTTGTATTTTTTTCAACAACGCTAAAGATATAAATCCTGATGAAATAAAGGATGTCAATATATCAGGTGAAATGACATTTCATTCAATCGTAGTTAAGGATCATTTTAAAATTACCTTTAATATAAAAAATGTCGTAGTTGAATCTGTTCATGAAAAAAAGTATATAGATATCGATGGTAATGTTTTTTTTCTACTAATTAAATATGAGTCATTGTTCAACTGAAGATTTTGAAGATTATGAGAGTGATAATGATTCCAAGAGTTTGTGTTCAAACGATAGTTATGAAAGTAGTTTTATCGATGATTGTGAAAGTACCGAAGATGATTCCTAGAGTTTGTGTTCAAACGACAGTTATGATACTGAGAGTTTGTGTTCAAACAATAGTTATGAAAGTAGTTTTATCGATGATTGTGAAAGTACCAAAGATGAATTTCAGTTTCAGTAAAGTTTTACTTTTCAATATGCAAGATTTTGAGCCTCTTGAATTCCCTGATTCTCCATATGACAAATTTGAGAATTGTCCTGTGTGTGAAAGACGGGGAGTAAACACAGAGTCAAAAGCCTATAAGCAATGTATATTCTGTGATTATCTTCTAATTCATGATAATAAAAAAATATAAAAAGGAAAATTCTTCTTTGAGATTTACACCAAAAATGAATTACTTTCCAAGATTGATTGGAGAAATTAATGCAAAGTATGAGGGTGATAACACACCTTTCCTTACAAGGGACGAAACTGAACGTATTAGAGAAATGTTCAAAGGATTGTTGTTGTATATTATTCACGATTGTCATTTTCAGGGAAATATCAACACAAAATATTGCATAAATAAAATTATAGATTATCTTGAAATTTAACCCGAACTTAGGATATAATGTAGAGTTTCTAAAGAAGCCAATAATAAATTAAATAACCAGTTTTCCAAATATATAAATGAATGATTTTTTTACCCATTTGGGAAAATAAGATAAAATTTAACAATCATAAAAATCTTCCAAATTCATTAAGATGTCTCATCGTTGGTTCAAGCGGATGTGGAAAAAACCTGCTTACTTTTAAAGATGCTCCTGACTCCCAACTTTTTAGATTATGATAATTTAATAATTTTCACACAGTCGAGTTTTCAACCTAAGTATCAACTACTCTCACAAGGTTTTAATGCTGGTCTTCAAAAAGAAGATATAATCGGTTTATTTAAACTTCAAAACAATCTAAATGATGATAACATTGAAGATATAATACAACTATTTTGTGATACACAGAGATATAAAAAGAAATCAAAGCCGATAACTTTGTATTCTTCGTGATAATACGGATGATATACCTTCTCCCCAAGAATTGGATAAATCAAAAAAGAACCTCGTTATCTTTGGTGATTGTGTTAATGAGAGAAACCAAACGGTAATGGATAGCTACTACACAAGAGGGAGACATTCTTCTTGTAATTGTATTTATCTTCGTCAATCATACTTTCAACTCCCTCGTCGCTCCATAAGAAACAATGCTAATACTTTTATTTTATTCAAGTTAAATTCAATAGATATAGAGTCATTCCACCACAAATCACCGGAGGCCTCCCAGTTGACCCCCTCAGATTTAATTTGAGCTTTCATAAAATAGTTCCCAGGTATCAAAATGAAGCTGCGTAAAATTTTAGGTCCATATATGCGGTCAACTCTGAGATATTGAGGGTTGAAAATGTTGTTGTGGCCCTATTTTTATGGTCATTGTGAGCATCACAAAATGAACAGCGACATTTAAACTCCCACAACCTTTTAAATATTAATGCGAGAGCCTTGAAATTTTCAGAGATTATTCTTCTATAACTGCTCTGTTACTATAACTATAATAAAATGGAGTATACCTCTATTAATTTTTATGACCTGATCATTTGAAATCCAGAAAAAAAATGTTGGTTTTGTATGAAGACCCAACTTTGCGACCCCATATATTTTTATTGACCCATCCCAGAAGCTTGAAATTTTTGTCAGGTAATAACTGTATGGTAGTGGTATTCAAATACATGTTTACTTTTCTTAATCAGTCATATATAATAGTCATAATCCCTCAAAAATTGAAAATTTTCATTTTTCCCTGAAATTCAGGTGAGGATTGCAAATATATGACAAGGTATACCACTTCAAATTGTTCATGTTTACAAAAGTATCAAATATCAAAGTGGTATAATGTTTCTATCAATATTTTTTAAAATATTTGAATAAATGATGTTCCACCAGTGCTGTGCGCGTTGTGTGTGCTATTTAATGAACAGTCCTTTTACATGGAGTACATATGTGTAGTACATGTTTATGCAATGTACATACATATAATCTGTTATAAGGATACCATGAACACAATTCTTTGAAATTTGAATTTGTAATTCTTTGTTTCTCATTTGTAAATAGCAAGAGCTTCACTCATCTGGCTGGGGCTAAAAATAGAACTCAGGAATCGTGGCTGATCTGCTGATGTCAGCAGTGTATATAGTTACATTCAAGGGAGGACATTTGTTGGGTTCCTTTGGTCCATGTGATGAAAGTTATTGATGCTCCCCTCACGTCAACTGGGAGGCAGGACAAGGTCGCACCTGACTTGGAATAGCAGATCGAGGACCTATTCAAATCATTTACGTGAAATGTTTTATTACATTGTTATTGCAGTCTGTGATATATTTTTGTATTATTAATTTGAATCATAGAACTATTCATTCATGATTACCATGGTGCTCACGCCATGCACACACTTCATGTATTCACGACTGTGTTAACAACAGTTTTATAAAATAAAAGAAAATATTTTCAAAAAATATAGCACTTTGATATTTGATACTTTTGTAAACTTGAATGTGCTCTTTCCAATGGTGAAAAATTTGAGGTGGTATTATATACCTTGTCATATATTTGCAATCCTCACCTGAATTTTGGGGAAAAATGAAAATTTTCAATTTTTGAGGGATCATGACTGTATTATATGACTGATTAAGAAAAGTAAACATGTATTTGAATACTACTACCATACAGTTATTACATGAAAACATTTCAAGCTTCTGGGATGGGTCAATAAAAATATATGGGGTCTCAAAGTTGGGTCTTCATACAAAACTAACTTTTTTCTGGATTTCAACTGATCAAGTCATAAAATTTGAAATAGGTATACTCAGTTTTATGTTTTTTTCTTACAGAGCAGTTATAGAAGAATAATCTCTGAAAATTTCAAGGCTTTAGCATTAATATTTAAAAAGTTGTGGGAGTTTAAAAGTAGCATTCATTTTGCGATGCTTGCAACGACCATAAAAATAGGGTCACAACCACATTTTCAACCCTCAATATCTCGAGTTGACCGCATCTATAGACCTAAAATTTTACACAGCTTCATTTTGATACCTGGGAACTATTTTATGAAAGTTTAAAGTAAATCTGAGGGGGGGGGGGTCTACTGGGAACATTTTCTTAAATTTGGTGATTTCAGATGGAATGACTATAAACAATTTTTGGAGAGACAATTGTTCTACATTATGGAGTAAAAAGGAATTTGGGGATGATATGAAGCACATGACTGAAAAATATAAATATATTGTTGTGAAGGAAGATGGGTTATTAAGGGTTATATTTTTTATTTTGTAAACAATTACGTATATAAATGACAACTATTATTTTAAATCTTGTGGGTAAATCTGCTTCTTGAAAAAAAAAAAACTTTCAGAAATCAAGGTTCTTGTATTGTACAAATGAGAATATTTAAAATTTGCTTAAACACGCTGTGATACGTACGCATTGTATTGACAACAACTCGAGCAATAAGACCTGGAGAAGTAGAAGATAAACATTATTACTATATTTCAGTGGAGGAACATATGCAATTGAGGAATGATGGTCAAATATTTGAAGAGGTTTCTCTTGGTACAACAAAATATTGACATTGTAAGAGTGAGTTAAAGTAACCAACATCTGGTGGTCTTGGGATATTAGAAACTAATCCAATGAGACAAATTATTAAACATCTGAGTGGTAATGGGTTTAAAATTTGATCATTCATTTTTGATGTTGATGAAGAAACTCAAAGCAAACGTATGAAAAGCAGAGATACAAATATTGGTGAAGAAAAAATTACAACTCGTATTAATGTTAATAAAGAATTTGATGAAATATTTAAAGAAAAGGCTTTATTTGAACACATCCACTTTAATGATGAAGAAAAGGAAAATTTCCCTGTTGACCTTTATAATTCAGTGAATGATATTTTCCAATAAATAAATAAATGCGAAAGAAAGAGCAAGAAGATTTAAGGAGCATTAAGAGTTTGTTTCAAAAGTTGTAAAACAACAGGAAGACATAAAGAAGAAATACAGACAGAAACTAACGGGTGAAGAAGCATTTGAAAGAAAACAAGATAGATTTTTGAAACCACTTTTAAAAACTTCCCAAGAAAGAATTATAGATGTTTCCACAGTTCCCACAATAGAATATACTCCTAAAAAAAACTTCAAATGTTGAAAGATTTCAGTCAAATGATGGAGGAAGAATTAGAGCATATAGGAGAATTTGAATATGATGATGAAGGATTATTTCAACAACTGGAAGAGATTAATCAACCCCCTGATTTATTGTAAATGCTCTTCAAAACAATGAATATTCAGTGGATTCAAAAACCATAGCAGGACTCATTCCAACAGACCAACTAGCAATATTTCATATTGTTCAAGAAAAGGTATTGATATTAAATGATGAATTAAGGTTCTTGAGTTCTGCTCAACCCCCTGTTAAATTAACGCCAAGATTAATGTTTCTTCTCACAAAAGATGGAAGACAAAGTTCAACTGTGACGGATGAATCAAAGTATTTTGATAAACCATTGGATATGAAAAGTAATGATGATGGAGTATATTGTTACAGAAATGGCCCTTCGTATTCTCCTAAATATAGGATTAGCTCAGATCCCCCATTAAATGCATGTTTAGCCAGGCCGTTCAGTAAAATGTACGTTACCTGTGTGTCGGGAGGTCTCACAGGCTGTTATTTGTTTGTGCAGTGGTGGTGGATCGAGAGCTTTTTCTTCTTCCTTCCTCTCTCCGGACAATAGTCCCCGCCCAGCGCTGAGAGGACGGAGTTGAGCAGTTGGGCTTCGAGGAAAGCAGAAAGAAGAAAATCCAGTGGTGATTCTGCAGTGGAAAAGAACTGAGAAGACGGAGTTGAGCAGTCGGGCTTCGAGGCGAGGGTGCGCCGGGAAGGCAAGAGAGAAACGACGGGTGTCGAGGCGCGATCTGCTGGTTGAGCAGTCAGGCTTCGAGGCGAGCGTGCGCCAAGAAGGCAAGAGAGAAACGACGGGTGTCGAGGCGCGATCTGCTGGATGAGCAGTCGGGCTTTGAGGCGAGCATGCGCTGGGAAGGAAAGAGAGAAATGACGGAGCCCCTGACTGTCCCTACTCACCTCACGGCTCGACGACGTCTTGGAATCTCATGGACCCAGCCTGCCGGGGCCCAGCACCTCGATTTGGCCTTGTCTGGTGAACAGGCCAGGCCTGGACTTGTAAGCTGGAGAAACCTTGTGAGAAACCAGCTGAAACCCATCGTCGATCTGACGGTCTTGTGCCGTCGACCTTACACGGGGTCAGAGCGCACGGAAGCCATGTGCGGTGCGACAAAGGAAGACGAGCGCCATTTTGCCACGCGGCGTGCTTGAGCTTGGGGCGCGAATCCGTGGACATCGGCTTGTTACGAGTGACATTTGAGCTTTTTGCGCTTTCCTCTCATCCATGAAACATCACCAAGTACTCTGTCTTGTCTGCATGCTGTCTATGTCTTGTCTGCATGTCGTTTTAGGCTTTTCTCGGTAGGGGCCCCTTCGAAACCCGTAATCCGTAGTTACCTGGTTTATAACAGGTTATACGTTAATTAAAACATTGTCGTGAATATTTTGCTTGTGTTGTGCTCGCCCGGGTTCCCCAATAAATCTGGCTGATTCGTGTGAAGTTGCTGCTTTGGATTAATTTGTGTCGCGTCGAGGAATGATCCGTTTGATTCGTATATAAAACCAAAATGGTTAAAGACTTGCAGAAAACGCTCGGCATCTGACAAAACCAGTCTGTAACCGGGGTCTATTTCCCCAACTGGTAAGGTCCAGGGGTAAGTTGGTATCGCGATTGAAGACTCGTGACCCGAGAACTGTGCCGAGCCAGCCGGCGTTGTAACCCCAGAGACGGCGGTGGTGAGGGTGGCGCCGAATCTGTAACGTTTGGCTATCAAGAGTCGGGTGCGAATCCCGCCACCGCTGAATCCTCAACAATATATTGATCTGCTGGACTCTCTTATCATAGGGTTAGTCTATCTGGTAAAAGTCGGAAGAATGAGAAGGAGAAACACATTATTCAGGCTTTACGTATCCTTGGTTCAGGTTTTGGTTTTCTTCCAAATGACCCATCACAATTAGTTAATCGACTGTTATTGCTGTAAGGTACTCAGAATGCTGGAAATAACAATTGTTTTAATGAAGCATCAGCCATTTTAGACCATTTGATGAACATGAAAATAATTAATAAATGTCAATACAAAGACATTTTATTCTATCAAATAAGATGAGAAGCACAATCCTTAGTTTTTATTTCACAACAAGCGACAAAACATCTTCATTCCCATACCCACTGCAACTTGACGCAACAAAAGAATATGAGGCATCTTTATTGTCCATGGAAACTTATAATACCTGATTTAATATCACCGAGAAAAATGACAAGTATAGTTATTATCCGGGAAGTCGAAACAAAATGACAACAGTTTCACCCGGAGCATATGAGATTTCTCAAATATCTTCCGAAATTGCTCGTCTTCTGAAAGAACAGGGTGATGAACCAAAAAATATTGTTATAGATATTCAAAAACATACTTCAAAATCAACGATTAAACTTAAAAATACTACAAGGTTGATTTCACAATTGATAATTCATTGCGAGAGTTATTGGGTTTCTCCTCAACAAAGATTGAAACTAATTGGACGTTTTACAGTGACAATGTTATTCAAATATCTTCAGGCATAAGTTAGGTCTTAATTCACTGTGACTTGATTGATGGCGCTAATAATGATGGAATAAGGACAAATACAATATTTTCATTCAGCGCATACTCAACCCCAATTGTTTATACATTCAATATGGAACCCAAAAATCTGGTTTATCTTCCTGTGTCAGGAAAAACCATATACATAGTAAATTTTAGGATAACCAACTAAGATAATCGTGTGATTTCTTTTAATGGAGAAATTATATCCATCAGAATTCACCTCCGTGAAGTTTTCCAAAAAATAAATACGATGGTAATTGTGAGGAAACACGAGTTGGGAAAATATAAAATAATTACAGGGGATGGGATGTTCCTTTCCCCATACTACAAGGGTGAAGGAATGTATCTTGTAAGAGGATACTTTAAACCCAAGAGACAAAGGGGTGTTGGACATCAATTTAGAGGAGATGGGATAATTGATACTCTGATGGATAGAGATTCAACTATTCTTAAACATAAACACCAAATTGGTTCAACTGCTTCTGCTGTGGGAAATGTTACGGGTGCTATAAAGAGTATAAAAGATGCTCCAAAGGAATCTTATAAATTACAAGCAATAAAAGAAATTAAGAAAGGCAAAACTCAGTTGTTTCCCCAAGAACGACAGAAAATAATTCAAATACTTTGGTTAGGGTTTCAAAAGTTTTAACATTTTTTTCCCTCATAAATACAAGTATGGAAGCAATTGATAGTATCTATGATGTGGATGATACCATTGTCATCTCAAACTCCACTAAAAAAGAAGATTACTTCAAGGTAAATGCAATTACTGGAACAGACTGGAATGCAAATGGAACAAAAAGTTTTGAAATAAATAATCAACAAGCTTATTTGAATCTCGACGAAAGTTTCTTGTTGTGTAAATTTACATTTACTAAGGCGGCAAATAATACAAACGCTGCACTCGTAAATGATTTCTTCTGGAAAATGTTTGATTGTGTTCATTTGTACATTGGAACACAAGAAGTTGAAGCGGTTGATTATGTCTCTGCTGTATCTGAAATGATGAAATTTACACTACTGTATATTCATTCGTTGATAGAATGGGAAAGGGGGCTGTCAAAGGTTTTATTCCTGATATGTCAAGGGGAACATCACAGACCCTGCATATAATCAAAGGAAAGGAATGTATAATGATGATACAAAAGCAGGTAATAGTTTTACTGTGGCAGTTCCTCTTAAAGGTATATTTGATTTTGTTATCATGATAAAGTTCTGTATGGTTTTCCGTTTAGAAAACCCCCCCCCCCATCCACTTTCTCAACAATCCTCTGGAAGAAGTCTTTTCTTTCAAGCTTCTGGGTATCACTATCTGCCATGACCTTTCCTGGGAAAGTCACATTTCCAACTTCGCCTCAAAAGCCAGTCGCCGACTGGGAATCCTCCGTCGTGCAAAGTCCTTCCTCGGCCCTCTTGAGCTCCTGACCACTTACAAAGCTTTTGTCCATAGCCTGATGGAGTACTGCTCTCCCCTCTGGGCTGGTGCTCCTGCCTCCCACCTTTCTCGGCTTCACGCTGTCGAAACCAGGGCATTTAAGATCATCGGCATCTCCCGCAATGAAGCTGAGTCTTTGGGCCTCTCACTCAATCACCGCAGGTTGGTCGGTGGTCTTTCTGTCTTCTACCGACTCCTCTCCAGCCTTGCCCCCCCTGCTCTCTCTGCGATTTGTCCCCACTACATTTTCACAGGGCGCTCAAGGTCCGCCAACAACCCCCTTCTGGTAAAACTACCAAAATCACGAATCACTGCTCATCTTCACTCTTTCATTCCTCTTATTTTTGCCTTTGGAATAAACTTCCTCACTCTATTCTTTCCCATTCTTCCCTCCAGGCTTTCAAAACAGCTGTTCACCACCACCTCTTATCTTCCCCCATCCAAATCCTCGATCTTTTCTACCCCCGATAATCCACCCAAGCCCACTTCCTTCAATTCCCCTGCTTTCCTTCCTGAAAGTCCCTGTAATGTCCATCTTCTCTTCGCCATGTTCCCCATCCCATCCCCATCCCTCTCCCTTCCACTGTTCACCTAATGTGTCTGTTCCCCACTGTTTTGTCCTTTCCACTCCCGCCCCTCTTGCCTCATGCCTCCTTGCTGGGAGTTGTGTGTTAGCTCTCATATGAGCCTCGACCAAGGTATACAAAAAAAAAAAAGGTCTTAAAATTAGATTTCAACTCCAAAGGAATGATAATGAAAATAGATTGCTTTTTGGTGTTGGTAGTGCTTTTGGTGAGCAGAATAAATTTGTAATTGATGAAATGAGTTGGTATATCAGTGAATATACTCCTCATCTTAAAACAGAAGAGATGTTAAATAGAAGACTGAACTCAAAGAAACCGCTCAGTGTATCATACCTCTAAAGAAGATGTCAACACGTTAAACTCCACCAAGCCACTCACACGTGGAATTTGGGTGTTCTGGAAGGAAAGCCACGATATCTGTGGATCATTTTTAAAAAGCCAGATAGTGATACTGCGACTGATAAGAATAATGCATTGAGTGATAATGCAAAGGTGAAACAACTTCGTGTTTCTCTCGATGGAACATTTTATCCACGAGATAGATTGGAAATTAATTGGGAAAAAAAATGATTTTGCTGAAGCATACAAGTCTTGCCAAAAGGTGTGTGAAAGTAATGGAAATAAAGAACCTATTTTGGATATGACTATTTAAAAGTTTGTATACAATCTATGCGTTTGACCTGAACGCTAAAAAGGAAACTATAAAGTCTAATCGAGTGGATACTTCCCTATACATTGAAAGAGGAGAGAGTGAAGAAGTTGATACATATTGTTTGCTTTTGGAAGAAACAGAATTGCAGATTAATACAGATAATGGTGTTATGATTAGTCTCACATAATTTTTTGTGAAATTAATGAGTGGCAAAGTACCAACTGGGGTATATGTTAATCAAATCAATCTTCATCAACTATCATGTTGTGTTCAAAATCAAAAGCCTTGTACGATTTACGTTAATACAATTCAGAGAAAAGGAGCAATAAGAATTGATGTTTTGCTCACAAGAGAACAGGTTGAAATCTTGAATGATACTGGCTCACTTAAAATTAAAATGACAAAACCAATGTTGAAAAAATATTCAATAAGAGAGACGAGTGGAGGATTTCTACCATTTCTTATTCCTTTATTTGCTGGTTTCAGTGTGGTTGGAGCATTGACGGGTGGTATTTCAACAGCGGTGAAAACTGCCAACGAAATGAAGGCTCAACTCCAGGCTCAAAAATAATTGGAAAGACATAACAAAGAGTTGGAGAAACAAATTAGTGGAAGTGGTGTAATTGTAGATTTTGCTGAAAAACTTGAAGGTCTGCCTGTTAAAGCGAGATTGTTAGTTGGAGATATGCTTTCTTCTATCGCACAAGCAGGTGTAAAATGAACTAAAAGAGGTAATGGATTTTATCTTTCTAATAAATAAATGAGCATTGATGAGTGGTTTAAAGAATTTGGAAAGAATACAACATCAAATTTACAACTTGGTAAATATTGTAAGAAATTAAAAATTCATAATGTGGTTATTTGTATGAAAGATGAATTAACAAATGTGCCTAAACATACAAAGAATATTATTATGAACTTCAAAGATAATAATGGGAATTGTTCTCATTGGGTTTGTATTTTTAATAGTCAAGACAAATATTATTTTGATAGTTTTGGTCTTCCACCACCTGTTGAAGTCGTAAAATTCTTACAGAATGGTGTTTATCAAACATTTCAAGGCCAAGAATTAAATTCCAAGTGTTGTGGTCAATTTTGTCTATATGTGTTATTTCAACTCAACAAAAATTAAAAAAATTATGACATTATTTTTAATTTAATATAAATGACTGATGTTGGTAAAGATGGTTCTATCTTTGGTGTATCCCAAGAACTGGATATTGATTTATCAAATTATTACACAAAGTCACAGGCTGAATGACGTAAATATAATATAACCAAAAATATTAATATGAAAAATGCTTATAAATTAAAAAATTATCCAAGCCCGACTGACGCGAATGACTTGGGGAGATTAAGCGATTTATCACAATATATCCTTAAGTAAAACGGCTGTGTATTCCAAAGATACAGAAGTGTTGATTTTATCTCCAGGTCGTACAGAATTCACAGTTCGAATTAAAATAAATTTTTATAAAGAAGGGCGTATCGTTTGTATGAGAATAGAACAATGGGGGTATGATATGAATGGTTTAGGGTATAATTGGTCATTTAAAATTGACTTCGAAGACCTGGAACAATTAAATCAGTCTCGCAAGGAAGAATATTATCCACTTGGTAGAGAGAATCAGTTTTGTGGAGCCACGATGAGAAACAACAAATAAAAGAATTTAATAAGGGTAAATATAATCATGGTTTTGCCAGAGTTTATATCATGAAAACAGAAAAAAAAACAGGATTATATATAATAAGTAAGGAAATACAAAATGATTGAACTATGGGAAGATGGGGAGGTGTTTCGTGCCATAATATTATTCGAACATACATTTCTAATAAATAAATGACAGCAAGAAGGCTTCAAGAAAGTTATCATTTGTGTGTCCAAGCATACCTTCAAGAAAAGGTTATTCGGTATATTCATAAATATGTTCTACAACATAAGAATGAGGTATTTTCAATAAAAGATTGGCATTATGCTGATGTTGATAAACCGACAACTTTAGATTTAATTAGAATGTTAAATAACGAAAAAATTATAAAGTTAAGAAAAGGTATGGCTCTTTTAGAAATTTAAAGGAAATTTTATTGGTTTCCTGTTGTTAAAAAAATTATTTTGGATACAGGAATTACAAGAAATCCTGATGAATATATGTATGATATTCTATGGGGTGTAAGTAATTCATGGATAGTAAGGGATGAGGAAGGAGTTGAAGAAGAGAGGGAAGAGGAGGAAAAGGAGAAGAAAGAGGAGGAAAGAGAGAGAGGGAGGAGAGGGAGGAAAGAGAGAGAATGAATAAATATCAAAATATGGAAACCAGTGAGATTAAAAAAAGATTGGTGGGATTACAGAAAATAACTCAACCCACCCAGGAGGAAAACAAGGAATTGACAAGTCTATTTGCAATCCTTTCGACAAAACTATTGGCATTGACAAGATATTCATTTAGATTCAAGTTTTTCATTTTTTTTTTTCTTAAACAAATGGAGGAGAGAGTGAAGGCATTTCTAAGGATTCTTTATGTTCAAAAATGAAGATTCAAATGTGCATGTTGGAAACTAAAAAGGTTTTTGCACTCTGCAGGAATTTTTCTCATAAATAAATGAGTTATTGTCTCAAATGTAAAAGGAAAACTAACACTAAAAATATTTCAGAAATTAAAAGTAAAAATAACAGGGTTATACAAAAAGGTATATGTTCAGTGTGTGGTTCAAAAAAAAAAATCAATTTATCTCCAAACACAAACTCGGAAGAGATATACAAAAGTTTTTATCAGGAAGTAAATTTACAACAACTGGAATACCAGGGGAATTACATCTCCCAGGGTATTCTTTCTGTGGTCCTGGCACAAACTTGGATAAAAGATTAGATGAGACAGACAATCCTAAATCATGGAGTGCACCCATCAATCGAGTTGATGAAGTGTGCATGAGACACAATATTGAATATGGGAATACCACAACTTTTGAAGAAAAGCATGAAGCCGATAGAGAAATGTTGTATAATTTGTCTCTGATACAAAATCCAACCTTGAGAGA
Organism: Eptatretus burgeri; assembly: GCF_056783735.1. Lineage (NCBI taxonomy): Eukaryota > Metazoa > Chordata > Myxini > Myxiniformes > Myxinidae > Eptatretus > Eptatretus burgeri. The sequence goes on from NC_140968.1 coordinate 15,420,799, forward strand.
AAAAGTTGATCGTTCATCGTGAAGAAGATGATCAGTGCTAAATTGAAACTTGGACTTAGAAATTCAAAAAACTTATAGGCTCTAATGATGTCATTAAGACTGAAGAGCAATTAGCAGATGAATTACATAAACCAAGATTCACAAAGTTTTGTAGTAGGAAGGTTTATTCCAAGGAAGTTGATTATATCTGGTCCGCTGATTTGATTGAACTCAATAATGATAAGGGGTACAAGTATGCTTTAACCGTTATTGATTTGAGGAGTCAATACACATGGGTTGTCCCTTTAAAAAACAAAACAGGTAATACTCTCATGTTAGCCTTTCAACATATATTTAATAAAAGTAAGGGAAAACCTAAAAAATTGTGGACTGATGAAGGTCGAGAGTTTTATAACATGACATTTATGAATTTTCTAAAAAATAACAGTATTACATTATACAGTACCATTAATGAAGGGAAGGT
>NC_140968.1:15426261-15536261 GCF_056783735.1 Eptatretus burgeri
TATGAGAATCAATATTTCTTTAAATTATCAGATTTCACTCCAGATTTTGACACACATTTACTCCAGACGATATCCGATCCTCAATGCCAAAAATAAATTTCGATGATATACATTAATTCGTCCCTGAGAGTAGATCGTCTCAAATTTAATGCATGAAATCGCTCCCAGCTCCTAATTACCTTCGCATTCTGCGAAAGGTGATGTTTTGGTCGCTGTGTATTTATTTATTTGTGAATATGTGTTTTTGTTTGTTATTCGCATAACTCAGAAAGTATGAAACCGAATTGCATGAAATTTGGTGCGATGATTCGTGAGTATCCAAGGACGATTTGATTAAATTTTGGGAGCGATCGGGTCTAAGGTCAAGGTCAAGGTCTTGAAAAGGTCAAAAACACTTTTGAGCATAACTTCCTTCACAATACAGCTATCGACATGCAACCACTGCCATATTGTTCCATGATGAGATACCTTTCGGATATGTCGATTTGACGTAACATCAACGGAAGTGCGTCGAAATGACGTCACAAGATGACGTAAATTTTCAATTTTCGATCTCATCAGTTTTGATCATAGCGTTTTGTAGGACTTACCTTCAGGATGTCACACACCAAATTTGACTTCGATTGGACTGATCGTTATGACGTCATTGACGTTTGAACATGACGTTTTTCAATTGTGGCTAAAATGTCCTGATATTTTACATTCAAATATCTATATAATTTATAAAGCAAAGTCTCCCAAATCCAGGCATTCGGATCAGTACCAAAATATCTGTTTATTGATGTACAGGTTTTGCCAATTAACTCTGTAGTCAAGGTCAAGGTCACACTCAAGGTCAAAATATACTTGTCGGCATAGCTTCAGATCTAATAGAGCTATTGACATGAAACCAACATTAAAACGTCCAGTGAACTACGAGCTTTCAGAATGGTCATCCCCGATTGGACGTGACGTCCCCGGAAGTGCGTCAAAATGACTTCAAAAGATGACGTCATTTTTCAACTTTTTAATTTTTCAGTGTTTATCATTCCATTTTGTTGGACTGCCTTCAAGGAGGTCACACACCAAATTTGACGTCAATCGGACTGACGGTTGTGACGTCATGGACGTTTTAAAATGACGTTTTTCAAATGTGCCCGGAAAAAAAGTTGCGGCGGCGAAGGTATGCGCTCTACCGAGTGCCCGTTCTAGTTTAATTATGCTTTATTCAGGCTCATCCTTCGTCACTTTGCTGTCCCTCGCTGTTCGTGTTTTTTGGGGGGTATTATTGTTTTTTGCATTTTTTTGGCCTGCTCAACAGAGCCTTGACTTGGAATAGGCCACAACAATTTCTTAACGATATTGTGGTGCGAAATATTTTTTCACTTTCCTCAATCTTATCATCGAATGCCTCATCTTCATTCTTGATCCCTTGAAATCGCTTATAAACACCTGGAGATGCCAGTGTCCATGGCTTAATTTCATTACTGCACAAACGATAACCTCTTGAATCTGTTATTAATTTTAACATTTTTGTTTGATCTACTTTCATTATCCACTCGTCACTTCCACATCGATACATATTAAAAAAAAAAATAACGTTCACATCTCACATCAACAGTCTGTGTTGGCCCTGCAGTGCCTCTGGTGTTGCCTCACCCACTGATAATGTTGTGCAATTTTCTTGAAAGGCAGAAGGACAGGACGATAGAAGAACACAAAGAAGACAAAAAACAAAGATTAACAAAATACCAGAGCGGCAGGAAACTCTGTGACATCAAGAAGCAAACACAGCAACAATGACTACATTCTGTCCTCCCGTATCCGCATCTCCAGTTCAAGCCGATGAAACCTTTGTTGCCCCTGTGTGAAGCGGGGCCTTCGCCATAAAATACAAAACACACAGGAAATGGCACTCTGTGTTGAGGCGTGGCGGTGAAGGTCATGTTTAACCCTCGACCTGTCAAAGATCCCCGGGGGGTTAAATATCACGGAAAGGTCAGCATTGGTCTTATTTTGATGCATGGTGCTTGCTTGCAATATAATATGAAATGTGGGACTCCATATGTTACATTTACGTATTAGATATTGCTAAATCTCACGCAAAACACATCACAATGGTAAAGGGTGAGTTAGGCGTTGCACACGATGATATTTTTTCAACATTGGGCAAATACCCCTGGGCGCTCACCTGATAGTGGCTGGATAAGATAACCAGGGAATGACGAGCAGGTATGGATGACCCATAAAATATATCATGGAGAATAAAGTAAACTTCTTCTTCTTTCAGCTGCTCCCGTTCGGGGTCGCCACAGCGGATCATCCGTATGATCCGCATAGTGATTTAGCACATGTTTTACGCCGGATGCCCTTCCTGACGCAACCCTGGTCGCCTCTTACAACACAGGGATATAGTACACCTATTTTGACCGGGGTATACACTGGCCCAGTACACTGGTACTTATTTCGCCGACCTCGGAAGGATGACAGGCTGAGTCAACCCCCTGGTGTATTAATTCAGTGGCCCAACGGGGCTTGAACTCAGGACCTTTTGGATCCCAAGCCGCTGCCCTAACCATTGCGCCAACACCAGGCTCCGGAGAAGAAAGTAAACACCAATGTTGATTTTGTTTTTATTTTTTAATTACGTGAACAAACTTTAAAATGACGGATGATAAAGGTCGTGTTCAAGTTTCATCGACATGAGCTGCGAAAGGAAATGAAAGTTTTGGTGAAGAAAGGAAATGCATATGTTGCAGAGCAAGCCCCTCAACCCCCCCCCCCCCATAAACTCTCTTGAGAGATGACTCCAATTTGATTTATGAGCTCGCCTGTCCGAAGAATAGAGAGCTCGAGCGATACACCCGGCGTCAGAGTCAGCGTCAGCCTGAGCGTGAGCGTGAAAATGTTAAAATTTTTGGTGCAAGTTATTTTTTCCGTTCTTAAGTTTTTTTTCTACCACACTATTATATATATATATATATATATATATATATATATATATATATCTATATATATATATATATATATATATATATATATATATATGGGGCGTATTATGTGTCATCCGTCTGTCTGTCTGTCCAACCATCTGTCTGTCCGACCGTCTGTCTGTCCGTTCCTGTCCGCACTCCAACGCCCAAGGTTTTCAACTTTCACGTTTCATATCTGGTACATCGGTGCAGACTGTGGAGACGGTGTGTCACGACATACGGTGGTCATCTAAAGTGGTTGCCATGGCAACCAGGATGCTGTTTTCCATGTGGAAGCACAATTCTGTATTTCCCTTCTTGTTCGGGTGTAGATTGTGCTCACTTGCGCTCTTGTTACTGATTACAATATACAAATACACACTGCATATTTCTTTAAAATTATTTGGATCAGACTCCACTGCAATGCTTTATAAAAATATTAATTATAAAACGAGTCTTTAAAAAACAATAAATGTTTCAACGGGCAAGCATTGGGTGGCTTTGACACCAACTCTGGTTTTTATACATGGTCGAGGCTCATTTAAGAGATCAATCACAGAACAGATCAGGACACAACATCACAAAGCGAACAGCAGGAGAAAGGGGAAACGCCAATAGCAGAGCAAAGGAGAAGGTCGACAGAGACAGCGAAACAATAGATGCCGACAACGATGAAGGTTGGGGGGGAACATGAGGGTGGACAAGGTGGATTCATGAGAAAAAAATTTGGGAGGGTGGGGGTGGTTTAACAGGTGTAGAACGTATCACGGCTTTGGATGCAGAATGAACTAAGATACTGGTGAACAGCTGTCTTGAAGACCCAGAGGGAAGAAGGAGATGGAAAATAATGTGGAAGGCAGATCCACAGGTGGGAAAAGAGAGGAATAAATGAGTGGAGATGAGCAGTGGTTCTGGATTTAGGCAGTTTCACTCGGAGGGGTTTGCTGGTAAACCGCATGCGTCCTGCAGATACTTGGGGGAGACAGAACAAAGAGAGGACAGAGGGAGCAAGACCAGAAATGAGACTGACGAAGACAGACGACTGAACCGTCTGTGACAGCGAAGTGATATGCCCATAGACTCACCTTCATTGCAATGATCTTGAAAGCCTTTGTTTCCATGGCATCAAGCTGAGCAAGATGTGAGACAGGGGAGCCAGGCCAGAAGGGAGAACAGTACTCCATCAAGCTATGGATGAAAGCCTTGCAGGTAGATGGGAGTTAGGGTGTGCAAAGGAAGGACATTGCATGGTGGAGGATGCACAGTTGGCATGTGACTTGCTCAAGAGAGATAATGGTGAAGAGTGAGACCCAAGCGTGAGTGACAACCTCTTCAAAACTAAACCTAACAAAACCACCAGATCCCCCATTCATCCCTTATGAGTTGTCTTCACCCGCCAACTGTGCTGGATCCTTGCCAATCCCTATCACCAAGTACTAGATCCTGGTTCTGGTACATCGCCGAACCTTAACACCCATGGACCTGATTGCTCCCAATCTATTGAGACCATCCTTGACACCTGTGACGATCATCCAATGGTGTCCCCAACTGGCGAAAAACCAAAACGCTCCAACCGTCTGTGCCACCAGCCCAAACACTTCAAGGATTATTATATTTTGGTTACTTAAAACCATATTGTGGTCACAATGCTCGTATAAACACTGTGATGGGGCAGAATAATCCCCAAGACCGGAGGGCAGTCGACCTGATGATGGTCTCAGCATACCTGACGAGTGCATGAGTTCTGTGACCTCCCACATGTTAAATGACCATTTAAGTATTTTTGTTTAAACTTACGTTCTCTTCCCCAGGATTTGTTGCCAGTTACTGTAACCTACTTTTGTTGTACAGAACACTGAAAAGGATAAGAGATGGTTGAGGGTGAAAACGAAGAAAAAAGATGAAGAATAAAAAAAGTTGTGACGCCATTATGTTGTTCTGTCCTCCGTATCTGTGTGAGAGCGGGGTGAGCGTGCGGGGGCCAATCAAGGTGAGTGTGCGGGGGCCATTCCATGTGAGCATGCGGGGGCCATTCCAGGTGAGCGTGCGGGGGCCATTCCGTGTGAGCGTGTGGGGGCCATTCCGGGTGAGCGTGCGGGGCCATTCCATGTGAGCGTGCGGGGGCCATTCCATGTGAGTGTGCAGGGCCATTCCAAGTGAGCGTGCGGGGGCCATTCCAGGTGAGCGTGCAGGGCCATTCCATGTGAGCATGCGGGGGCCATTACAGGTGAGCGTGCAGGGCCATTCCATGTGAGCGTGCGGGGGCCATTACAGGTGAGCGTGCAGGGCCATTCCATGTGAGCGTGCGGGGGCCATTCCAGGTGAGCGTGCAGGGCCATTCCAGGTGAGTGTGCACGGGCCATTCCAGGTGAGCGTGCACGGGCCATTCCAGGTGAGCTTGCAGGGCCATTCCAGGTGAGTGTGCAGGGGCCATTCCAGGTGAGCGTGCGGGGCCCATTCCAGGTGAGCGTGCAGGGCCATTGCAGGTGAGCGTGCGGGGGCCATTCCAGGTGAGCGTGCAGGGCCATTGCAGGTGAGCGTGCGGGGGCCATTCCAGGTGAGCATGCAGGGCCATTCCAGGTGAGCATGCAGGGGCCATTCCAGGTGAGCGTGCGGGGGCTATTCCAGGTGGGCATGCAGGGCCATTCCAGCTGAGCGTGCGGGGGCCATTCCAGGTGAGCGTGCAGGGCCATTCCAGGTGAGCATGCAGGGCCATTCCAGGTGAGCGGGCAGGGGCCATTCCTGGTGAGCGTGCAGGGCCATTCCAGGTGAGTGTGCGGGGGCCATTCCAGGTGAGTGTGCGGGGGCCATTCCATGTGAGCGTGCGGAGGCCATTCCAGGTGAGCATGCGGGGGCCATTCCAGGTGAGCGTGCACGGCCATTCCATGTGAGCGTGTGGGGGCCATTCCAGGTGAGCGTGCGGGGGCCATTCCATGTGAGCGTACGGGGGCCATTCCATGTGAGCGTGCGTGGGCCATTCCAGGTGAGCGTGCGGGAGCCATTGCAGGTGAGCGTGCGTGGGACATTCCAGGTGAGCATGGTTTTGGCCCACTCGGGCATGTTGTGTAATGAGTGATATTATAGTTTATTTCAACCTCATCAAATTGGTGTTTTGGCCCTGGTGCTCCGCTGGGAAATCCCGTTAACCTTTGTGGTTTAGGGGCCGGACGAAGGAGGTTTTCACTTGGTACCCCCCCCCCCCTCCCGGCCCATTCTGGCTCTCGGCGGCCCTGACTGCTCCACCACCGAACTCCACGAAACTCACGAATCCTCCATTTCTGAAGGAACCAACAACAGATGGACGCAGGTGAAAACTTCACCTTCGTCCGCTTTCGGTGGAGGATGTGTTGAGCAAACGGGATGGTGGGGTGGGAATCCATTCAACTATCTATTTATTACGTGCGCACCTTCACACACACAAAATGAATATTCACAGGAATACCAAAGAGGGGTAGATGAATCAGGACGTGCAGCATGACTCACTGAGTGAACTCCTTTATAACAAGGTTTAACATTAAAAACATCAATGGAGTAAACACACGTCCGTTGTACAATGTCATTATTACCAATATCACAACTTATCAAACTGAACGTTTTTAAATCCTCTTCTCATTGGTGTAAAAATGATTGAAACACAAAACACAAGATGTTAATTAATCTTTGGTCACGTGGTTTTCACAGGAAGAGGTTAATCAGAACCAAAAATATATAAATATTTATATCGAGGTGAAAATATGAACATAAACGAGGGAAACGGGCGTGACCACACTGTGACGTCACAGTGGTTGCTCGTGGTTAGAATAAGAATTCCAACAACAGGCAGATCTTAACACAGGTTTGTCGTTAAATCGTCAGTCCGTGGATTGGCGAACACCAGACATGTCGTGGTTTCTCATCGCGGTGTTCGTGATCACTGTCCTTGGAAGTGGAGCGTCTCGACCACCACAGCAGGTAAGTAGGGATTGTGAGAAATAATGTACTGAACTCGGGGAAGGTACACAGCACGGGGGGAGTTGTTTTTATAGTAGTTTGGGATAACGGGCCCGGACTTCGGGTTTTCGATGGTGGGGGTGTGGGGGAGGGGTTGGGGGGGGGGTGTGGGGGGGAAGGCGGTGAGGGTGTGGGGGAGAGGGTGGGGATGTGGGGGAGAGGGGGTGAGTGGGGGAGGAGGTGGAGTGGGGGTGAGTGGGGGAGGAGGTGGAGTGGGGGTGAGTGGGGGAGGAGGTGTGGAGCTTCAACAAGTTGGACCTCTGAGATGGAGCTTGATGACGCCGAACCATCGAGTCCGCTGTGGGATTGGATCACACACACAGCACACCGTACCACCATGTTTCATGTACACACCGCACCACCATGTTTCATGTACACACCGCACCACCATGTTTCATGCACACACCGTACCACCATGTTTCATGTACACACCGCACCACCATGTTTCATGTACACATCTTACCACCATGTTTCATGTACACACCGTACCACCATGTTTCATGTACACACCGTACCACCATGTTTCATGTATACACCGCACCACCATGTTTCATGTACACACCGCACCACCATGTTTCATGTACACACCGCACCACCATGTTTCATGTACACACCGTACCACCATGTTTCATGTACACAACTTACCACCATGTTTCATGTACACACCGTACCACCATGTTTCATGTATACACCGCACCACCATGTTTCATGTACACACCGTACCACCATGTTTCATGCACACACCGCACCACCATGTTTCATGTACACACCGTACCACCATGTTTCATGTACACAACTTACCACCATGTTTCATGTACACATCCAACGCACCCAACACACCCCCTTAAAAGGAGACGTTTAGTACTCAAACCCAGTGTTTTTAAAATGTTTGTAGAAAATAAATATTAAATGATGACAGAGGGTCATCATACAGTTTCTCATTCAGGAATCCTTGAATGACCAGAAACCATTTACAAACATTCCATGTTCCCAACTTCAACGTTCATCTAAAACATCCACATCTGGAGAGTGGGATATTAAATAATGATCCCAGAATGTTTCCCCTCCATGTCCTTGGAATGTCCTCTCTCATCATAACCCAGTTCAATGGTTTATTGAACACCTGAACCCCATATTCACCAAGGCAGGTCCATCCTTACAATGGTATCCCATCAGGTCCCACTGCTTCGCCATTTTTCATTCCTCGTAAGTCGGCTGTCTGATCTGACGACACTTTTTTGTGGAAATCAGAGATTCCAGGAGTTTCCTTGAACAAGGAGTCGGTCAGTGAGTGTTGGTACACAGTTGAAATCCCATATTTAATCTTCCTTGTTTGTCCTTTAAATTGTTGTGATCCATCTTTACCGTGAGGATGTGATGAGGAACATGAAGAGAGTTTATCTTTGGTTGGAAACTGCAGGTGAACTTTCCCCACCAAGTAAACTTGGAATTTGTCCATTCAAGGTAAAATCTCCTTCATGTTCGTGTCGATGGAGGAATCTTCACGGTATACCTTGAGTGTATCTGGTACCACACATTGCACTCCGTGTGCAGTGGAAATTGATCCCCAGAAGATCCATCTCTGGGCTGGTGGAGTTTCACAGTCGACACCTTCACCTCTGATCCTGGGTTCAAATCTCGATCCCTCCATAAACTGCCACCCTGGTGTTTCACGTGTAATGTGTGTTACAACCACTGGAGGAACATTAAACATGAACGATTCATCTACCAACACTCATTTATATTGGATGTTAAAGATCCCACGGTGTTTTTTGTAAAGGGAAGGCGAGCTGTCGCCAGCATTCTGAACAAATCACAAATCACTTCCCAAACCCTCTTACAAACCTGTCCAAGCGTGGTACAAACGATAAACTCTCGACCATTCCATGAACCATTGTGTTTGTTCTCTAAAATTGTCAAGAACATGTTATTTTGTCACAAACTTTTTGATTTTGTTCAGTAATTGTAAAAACATTGTTTAGTTTAATTATAAATGAAATAAACATGTTTCTACCCCTGGCCTTGTCTATTTCTACAGGTTTTCCAGAACGATGCTGTTGAGGATGGAGGGATGTCCCTGGGTCGTGATGTCGTGTTCGTCGTGATTTCCTCCCTTGTATTTGTCGGTGTGATTGTGTTTAATCCATCTCGTTGGTTCAACAAGACGAGGTTCAGGAGAAAGCGCTGCATTCACTGGTAAAGAACACAAATGACTTTTCATCAATATTTATATCTTCATCCAAGGGGACAAGATGGCTCAGAGATTTGAAACGAGTTTATCGTGCTCCATGTCATGTGGGATTATAAGGACGAGCATTTTTTTGTTGTTGAAGATAGAATTTGTTGTTTTATTGACTCGAGGAGATAACGAGGTGTCCAAAATCCATGGGTAACATTTTTTTCATCCACCGTTTTTGTGGCCATCTTGGATTTCAAAATGGCTGCCATGAAGAAGCCCACCGATGCTGTATAAAATCAAAGTTACATTTGGTGTAAATACCAACATTTGTACTGATAGAGGTTAAAAATACAAATGTAGATTTACTGGCGGTAAAGATTTATAATCACCTTCGACTTCAACATGGCTGTCTTCGTGAAATCGTGTGGAACAAAGCTCATTTTAACGGGAGAGGGTTATCCAGCCACATTTTTGAGATTTCGTGCTATATATCATTTTAGCGCCAATAACTAAAGGTGAGGAATCGATTTAAAAAGTAAATAATTCTTATATCCAGTTCTGGATTCGGATCTTCACCAAAACCGAATCACTGTAACAAGGTCCTCCGGTAATTGGATCACGTGTTTATTTTTCTTGGTAACTGGGTAAACTAGACAGAGGACTTGAGGTCACGTGGTTGAGTTATTGGCGTTCACGGTCCATGAGTGACCCACCGCGTCATGGAATTATCCGTGTGCGATGGCCTGCAATTCGGGGAGGATCTCTTGGTCTTACTCACGTTGTTGTTCTTGTGGACTTTTTTGTTTCACAGCCGACAGTTTTCATCGAAACTTCCTGAAACTTGACGTATACATGTAACAATACCTGCGCAGACAGTAACCATCTCCAATTTTGAAAATTCCTCCGAGAAAAAAATTATGAAAAAAATTTAGAAAATTTGATTATTTGAAAAATTTGAAAATTTTGAAAATTTTGAAAATTTGATGAAAAAAAAAAAAAATTTTTAATCTCCGATTAAAAAAAAAAAAAAAAAAATCCGAGACAAAATATCTCCGCTAATGGAAATTGCCAAAAAAATTATCTCAAACTAAGCAAGGTTTTTGAATTCTGTTTGCTGGAATCGAACAGGGCATCAGCCGAGATCAATTACAGCACTTACGATACATCACTATGACGTCATATCAATTTTATGACGTCATTCCTATTTTTTGTTATTTTTTCTTTCACAACCCAGAGTTTTCATCAGATCTTTGTGAAACTTGCCACATACATGCAGAGAGCCCACGCACAGGCAGTCACCATCTCCGATTTTGGAAATTCTTCCTAGAACAAAAGTTGAGGTCATAATATCACCGCTAATGGAAATTGCCGATTCCAATATCTTCGAAACTAGGCAAGCTGCTTGAATTTTGTTTGCGGGAATCAAGCCAGGCATTAGCACAGATAATTTATCGCAAACCTGATACATCACAATGACGTCATATTCGTTTTTATGACGTCATCATTTAGATGACAAGGATCTTTGCTCATTTGAGCTTGTTTTGTTCACACAAAGTAACAATGATGTCTTCAGGAAGATTTTAAAAGGTTTATTATTGAACACTTGTGAATATAAAGTGAAACTCCCCTATTAAGTGTTGATTTCCAAGGAATAGTTGGTTGTTCTTCTGAGATGACGGATAGTTTTAAATCCAAGATGGCCGCCAAATGACGTCATGAAAAAATGTTACCAATGGAATTCCAGTGAAGTGAGACATAATTTACAAAAAGTCACATCATTTCCTTCTTCATCAAAATCAAACACCAAATTTCACAACATCCTCCACCATTACATGAAATTATTTTAATAATCAAGTGTGATTCATCGTTCCTCACCGATCATTTGGACCTTGTTTAAGTTACATCTGCAAGCTCGATATTCCGTATCCTGTAGCATTGTAACACTAGTGGAACATGTTTGTTTTTGTTTTACAAAACCATGTAATCAACACTTTACAGGTGATGGAAAACTTCATTTTACCTTGAACTGAGAATGTGTGTTTCTCTTGCAGTGTGAAATGTGGATGTAAAAACAAACAGAGACAACAACTGAAAGATGAGCCACCATTGGTAAATAATGTTCAGGAAAACAAACTTCAAACGCAGAAAGTGGAGGGAACTGAGGATCATGACATGAAGGAAAAAATGGTGTTCACAGTGAAACAGAACTTCGTAAATGAAGAACAAGAGGAAGAACATTATCAAGAGGAGCAAAATAAAGTTTTACAAGCACAGAAACAACAACTTCAGGAAAAAGAAAAGATGTTGCTCCAAAAAAAAGGAGATCTCATCCAAAGAGAGAAGTTTGTTCAGGACAGAGAACGTGAGTTCATGGAAATGGAAGCGCAAAGGAAATTGAACAAAGAATTGTGGTTAAAGGAGGAAGATGAACGGAGGAAACGAGAGGAGGAACAACAGAGAGAGAAAACGGAAGCAGAACAGAAGAAAATAAATGAACAGGAGAGGAAGAAGCAAGAAGAGTTAAAGATATGGGAGAAGGAACAATCCAGATGAGCAAACTGGGAAAAGGATTTTGAGGATGAGAAATTTGAAGTTTGGATCTGGGAAAAGCGTAAAAACACAGAACGTAAGAAGAAAATGGTTGATATAGAAAAGAGAATGTTGGAGGTTAAAAACTGGAAGCAACATATTCATCAACGGGAGAAAGAATTGCAGAAATATCAGGAACAGGAGCTGGAGCGACAGGGGGTGTTTCATGCCTCCATTAATGGGAAAGATGAAGAGCTAAAGAAACAGCAGCTCCATATCCACCAAAAGGGAGAGGAGCTTAATAATCGACAATGTAATCTGAATAAATCGGAGGGAGAGTCTCTTCTGAGAGAGAAAAAGGAACAAGAACACAGAGAGCAATGTGAAGTTGCCTGGAAAACAAGAGAGTTGATTCTCATGGAAAGAGAACAACAGATAAGAGAGAAGAAACGTCATGTGGAGTTGAGGGAGCAAGAGGTCTTGGAGAGAGAAACCAAATTGCAAAAAGCAGGAAATCTTACTGATGAAGGAGTTGAGGAAGAAGTGATTCTAATAACTGATGATGGGCTCCAGAAGCAACAACTGAAACAGCAGGATGTTGATTTGCTCCCACCTGAACCAAAGCCTCAAAGTGATGAAGGGCGGGAGCAGCGACAACAGTACAGTGTTGTTCTTCAACGCCAACCGAACCCTCTCTGTGAAGGCAGGAAACAACAAGTGGAACAGCCTGATGTTGATCATCTGCCGGCCGAACGTAAGCCTCACCATTCGTCTCAGTCCAAGCTTGTCAATGATGAACCAGCGGAGATAGAAAGGCGTAAAAATAACCTCATGTTCCATGGAGTGAAGGAGGGACAAGGGGAGCATGACAAGGAGGTTGTGACAAAATTAATTAAAGCCATGAACCTGAACATAGAGCCCGTACACACTTTCCGCGTTGGACGGTACATTGAGAACAGATTCAGACCAATGAAAGTTGTGTTCAGTTGTGAGTCGGATCGGAATCTTGTTCTTACCAACAACAAGAAGGTTCGCAATTTAACTGATCCCTCTCTCTGGACAAAAAACATTTTTATCACTCCGGATTACACTCAGCTCCAAAGAGAAAAACAAGAGATGCTGCTGAGTGATCTTGGTAAAAAGAGAGAAAGTGACCCAAACGGGAGATATACCATCAAAGGAGACAAAGTAGTCCTCCTGAAGAATCCCAAGGGCAAGCCTCATCTCCAAAGATAACGACTTTCCCTCCTCATCTCCCATCTCCTATAACAGACTCCTCACATGACACACATTTAAGGGGGAAAAAAACCATTTCAGGGGGAAGAAAAACACAAAAAAAAACATTTAAGGGGGAAAAAAAAAACGTAAAATATTTAAGGAGAATATTCCGTTGAAACAAATTCACTTTGACACAGGGTCTCTTACAAACACGTGAATGTACCTGAGATCATAATGGAGCAATCACTGAAACATCTTTTGATCATACAGTCATGGACAGGGAGTTCACTCCTGATAGACATCTTGCATTTCATGAGGACAGGAACCTGAACTTTCAGAGTGAAGGAACGAAAGCTGAGGAAAACCATGGTGGGATCGTGTTGGTGAAAATCAATCTATCACCATCTTACATTGTTCATTGGCTGGCTTGGGAACAGAAGCCTCATCCTGATGATCGCAGCAACAGCAGAAGCCATATTGTATGCAGGATCTTCAACAGGTGAGCACTCTTCAATACTTTGGGGCAGGTGGGTTGAACACACAATGGGTGGAAACACAGCCAACCACAAGATCAAAACATCAAGAAAAATAAGTTTTGAGACTTCGTCTTTTACAAACATTGCTCTTAATCCTTCCTTCCATGAAGAAGAGGGTCCTTAATTGTGGAGATAATTGTAATTATAATTTTTTGTGGGAAGGTAACTTCTTGTCATGATCATCCCCATCCAGAATAAACAACAACATCTTTAACTCCCTTCAATTGGATGAGATCACCTGATTCACCTTGTTCTCTGTTACCTGTTCCATCCGAGCCTTTCCTTTTGTTTTATTTTCTGACAAGTTATCAATCTGATTGAGATATCAATTTATCGAATCTTTCATATTTCTATTGTTTTTCCAAAGGTCCCTCAGAAGAGGTGCTCGTTCCCTCCTCCACCCCTCACCTGAAACCATCCTTCCGGTTGGAACGTAAGTTGACAAGATTCTTGCTTTACATTACAAATTACAATTTAAAACTTTGTCTAAATTACCTGTTCTTCACCTGCATCATGTCCCATTTTGTCTGTGCCTCAGAAGTGTTGAGGACAAACACGTATTTTGCTGAATTCCAAAACTTACAAGCACCAAGCAAATCTTCCCGTTGGTAGAAGTCTCGCATGAGTGTTAATGTGTCTGTACAAAAGTTATTATACACACCTGGATGATCATTGAAATTAGTTGTTTGAAAAACTTCAGTACAAATCCAGTGGGAGTTTGTGATGAAGAAAATAAAGATGAAAAATTGAAGGCAAAACAAAAGAAAATTGAATTGAGATGCAGAAAACAATTGAGAGGATACAGTGTTTCGAGGATTGCGTTGGAAGGAATGATAATGATGGAGGTTATCACGACGTCGCTGTCGAGTTGTTTTGACTTCCTTTTGTTGATATTTGTGCAAAGGAAGGAGTTGTAGTAATGGCCGCAGGAGAAGAAGGTGTCATGTTTGGCAGTGGATCCATCATCACTCCATCGTCTAAGAGCTCCAGCAAGGTAAGATGAAACTTGAGACTCTTACAGATGGTCGATCCAAGATGTATTTTTTTTTAAAGAAACAAGAGTCTTCAGAACTACAGGTACTTAAACCATCCATCGACCTTATTTAATCACTTGCACCCTTTTTACGTCCATGTTTTTCAATTTGTCATTTCCTTGTGTGTGTGTGTGTGTGTGCGTGTGCATGTGCGTGTGCATGTGCCTGTGTGTGTGTGTGTGTGTGCATGTGCGTGTGCATGTGCCTGTGTGTGTGTGTGTGTGTGCATGTGCGTGTGCATGTGCCTGTGTGTGCGTGCGTGTCCCCTCCATAACTCCAAGACCATGAAACCTCGCAGCCTGAAACTTTGCAAGGATGTTGAGAGAACTCCAAGGGAGTGCGTGAATGAAAACTGGTTGCTTGGCTTCATTCAAAACCTCCTCCCCCTTTTGAAGATAATTAACGGCATTATTTAATTATCCTTTATCAAGGCTCCTCCTTCGTCACTTTGCTGTCCCTCGCTGTTCGTGTTTTTGAGGGTATATTTTTTTTTTCTGCATTTTTTTTTTGGCCTGCTCAACAGAGCCTTGACTTGGAAGAGGCCACAACAATTTCTTATCAAAAAGGTGGTGAGAAATATTTTTTCACTTTCCTTAATCTTATCATCGAATGCCTCATCTTCATTATTCACGCCCTCAAATCGCTTATAAACACCTGGAGATGCCAGTGTCCATGGCTTAATTTCATTTCTGCATATACGGTAACATCTTGAATCTGTTATTAATGTTAACATTTTTGTTTGATCTGCTTTCATGATCCACTCGTCACGTCCACGTTGAAACATATAAAAAAAAATAACATTCACATCTCCCATCAACAGTCTGTGTTGGCCCTGCAGTGCCTCTGGTGTTGCCTCACCCACTGATAATGTTGTGCAATTTTCTTGAAAGGCAGAAAGACTGGAAGATCGAAGTACACAAAGAAGACAAAAAACAAAGATTAACAAAATACCAGAGCGGCAGGAACTCTGTGACATCAAGAAGCAAACACAGCAACAATGACTACATTCTGTCCTCCCGTATCCGCATCTCCAGTTCAAGCCAATGAAACCTTTGTTGCCCCTGTGTGAAGCGGGGCCATCGCCATAAAATACAAAACACACAGGAAATGGCACTCTGCGTTGAGGCGCGGCGGTGAAGGTCATGTTTAACCCTCGACCTGTCAAAGATCCCCGGGGGGTTAAATATCACGGAAAGGTCAGCATTGGTCTTATTTTGATGGATGGTGCTTGCTTGTAATCTATCTATAATTCCAGCAATCTGTGTGTGTGTGTGTGTGTGTGTGTGTGTGTGTGTGTGTGTGTGTGTGTGTGTGTGTGTGTGTGTGTGTGTGTGTGTCTGTCTGTCTGTCTTTGTCTGCGACCGCCGTTTCTCAACAACCACCAATCCGATCTGATTGAAACTTGCCAGGAATATTGCCGGGGACCCGCGGATGTGCCTTTTCGGGGATTGATCTCGATCGGACGAGCTTTTCCCAAGTTACGGCCATTTAACTGTCGACCAATGACAAGACACTGTGCTATGACATCACAAATGACGTCACAATTAATGTTTATTTATTTATTTTTTTTTTATTATTTGTTTTGCACGATTGATACTTGCCAGGAATATTGCTGGCGACCCGCGGATGTGCCTTTTCGAGGTTTGAGAGAGAGAGGCTGCAAACACTGGCACTCACCTTCGGGAACGCACCTACGGGAACGCACCTCCATGACCGTACTAGTAATATGAATTGTGGGACTCCATATGTTACGTATACGTATTAGATATTGCAAAATGTCACGCTAACCACATCACAATGGTAAAGGGTGAGTTAGGCGTTGCACACGATGATATTTTTTAAACATCGGGAAAATACCCCTGGGTGCTCACCTTTTAGTTGCTGGATAAGATAACCAGGGAATGACGAGCAGGTATGGATGACCCACAAAGTATAGAATGGAGAAGTAAAGTAAATACCAATATTTTTTTTGTATTTTTTTTAATGTCGTGAACAAACTTTAACATTTCGGGTGATTAAGGTCGTGTTCAATTTTCATCGAAATTGGCTGTGAAAGGGAATGAAAGTTTTGGTGACGAAAGGAAATGCAAATGTTGCAGGGCAAACCACCCCCCCCCCCTCAGAAACTCTCTCAAGAGAGTAGACACCAATTTGATTTATTTATTTGTTTGTTGTTATGCTGTGAATAAACTTTGGTACTTACTCGGTGATGAAGGTTGTGGTGAATTTTAATTGAAATTGTGTGTGTTGTTTCAGAGAAGAAACTGTCCAAGCCGCTCTCCTCGCTCAATCCACTTGTCAAAGTCCATAGTAGATGGATGAGTGGTCAATTTAAACTCAGATCACAACCGCAGCACCAAAGATCACATGTCATCTTCCTCACCTAATACCACTGACTGATCTTGTCATGGTCGCCAATGTTGAAAGATACACCTTGGGGTTTCCTTCCCTTTTGTGCACGTGTGTTATTCATAGTGCCGAACCCAGCACGTTCTCGAAGACGACAACCCAAGGTTTGCGCTTCAGGAGTATGAACGATCATACAGGTCATCAGCCACCAATCAAATTAAATGGATCTTTGTCAGTTGGGGTCTGTGACTTCTGAGTGACGTTACAGTAACCACAACAAGAGTGAAACGTTTTTGAAACTTGAATGTCAATGAAGCAGATACAAAGTCAAATGAGGAAATTCACCATAACATACAATGTCCAATTCCGATGCCCACGTTGAGTTGCTTATGTCCGGTGTCCCTGTCCTGCCGGCTCAACTCACGTGCGTTTACCTCGTCCGTCGGGGCTGTCTAACGATTGGCTCAAGTAACATTGTTCCCTCTTGTGGGCTTGCCTGTTCAGGATGATTGAAGAGCTCACAGGAATTCTTTCCCGATACACAAGCTTCATGAGTTTTACTCAACCTGATTATAATCAGCGACACGCGTAAACAACCACTCTGGACATTAACACCTCGTTCACTCATCAGAGTTCAATCGAGCACAGGGACGGTCACAACACATGCCTCGTCACAAATCGCCCGTCTCACTACACTTCCCTCTCGCGGATTTACACAGTAACACAGAATGATCATGTGCCTTCCAGCATATGCAATTCTCGTTTACACCTGAAACTCCATCTCAGAACGTTCCAGCATCATCATGAATCTCAGCAGGCAGTTTGCAGTCCAATACTGCCATCCACAGTCAAAATTAGCTCATTACATCAAGCATTTTACAAGTCACAATTCGTACTTCAACAAATTTGTAACATCCATTTATTGGCATTTACTAATGCTTATCCACAAATACCACAGCCAATGCTTACTTGGCAAATCATCTCGCTTTTAACTGACAGGTGTTTTCACAAATTTGTTTAAACCATTGACTAATTTACATATTTTGTGGGTCATACACACTTACCAGTGGTACCAGTGGTTCACTGGATCTACCAGATGAGTGCAGAGGCATTGCCGCTATTTTTTACCTCCACCACTGAAGGTGGAAGGAGGTTATGTTTTCACCCCCTCTCTGTTTGTTTGTGTGCAGGGTATCTCAACAAGGTGTGGACAGATTTGGATGAAAGTTGGTGGACACGTTGGGCGTGTGACTCGGAAGAATGGATTCAATTTTGCTGAAGATCCAGTTCCAGATACGAGAATGTTTCAAGTGACTTCACCATTGAGTGATATGGCCAAAAATGATAAATGGCATGCTTCAGTCAACCCTCAGATATTGCAGGTTCTAATATCACGGGTTTCGTCCAATTGCGGGCAACCGATTGAGTTCCGATTTCATTATCGAGGGATTTCAATTTGACCAATCATGTTTTTTGAGCTTCGAGGAGTCTTCGTTTGTGTCGTTCTGTCAAAAGGCAGAGAAAGGTTTTGACTTTGCGCGGAAACATCGAGTTGTTCGATCAGTTTGCTCAAAAAGAAGGTGCAGCATCTGTCGGCCGCCATTACCGGATCAATAATTGTTGGTCGAACCTTCTCCATTGTTCTATTGCTTATTCCCAAACGTTTATTATCCTTCAAACCTCATTCTCAAACCTTCATTTTCCAACTCCATATTCAAACCTCATTCCCAAACCCTCACTTTGCGACGGCAAGACTCGAACCGCCATTCTCATGTTTCATTCTCAAAAAATCAGATCAAAAGAGGTTGCTCCAGTTCAACCAAGGCTACCTACGCATTGCACACCTGCAAGGGCTGATTTGAGAAATTCAAAAGAGGATTCAGCCTCCATTAATGAACATTATATGGGGCAGCAGCATTCGCAGATCATGATGCTAAGAAAAACGAGCCACCGCACACAGCTCATGGAACTAATCAAAGCGAAGAGATTTATTCCTGAGCAGGTTCGAAATGCTGAGATGGGATTATTCTGTAAGAGGATGCCACTTTGTACCTTCCTCTCCAAACAGGAAAGATCTTCTCTGGAGTTCAAGGAAAGGTTGTTGAGGATCGTCTTTCCTTTCTCCGATATGGCAGTGCTGCAAGCGACTTTGTCGTAAAGTGAATGCTGCTCTTCCAACAGCTGAATCGCACTCCCACTTCCCCATTTCCCCTTCCACACCACCTCTCTCCAGGGCCGGATTTATGTGTTGCGGGGCCCTGGGCTCTGGGCCCTAGAATTATGCGGGGCCCTCTCAGGGCCGGAGCCATTTTTACTTCACATATGCTTATAAAAGTATTCATATATAAATGCACCAACCTAGGCTGGGCAAAAGAAAAAAAACACGGTTTCTGTGTAAAAACATGTATTTCAGAAACTACTCGTAACAAAAGTTTATACGCAAGAAACACCACTATGGATGAAAACAACGGAACAGAGAAAATGATCGCAAAACCAAAACGTGATGGTATCATCTCAAATCTCAATGTCGAAAGTTTTTTTTGTCGTTTTTGCAGATATGGTTGCATTATTGCACACTTTGGGGTAATTGCTACAATATATTTGCGAGAAGTTAAAAACTTACAGAATCTTTAAGCTTGTTCCTGGCTTTGATTCGCGCAAAGTCCTCGATTGTTTCGCGTGTGCTTACTCTCCTGAAGAGTTCGTGTTCAGCACTTAGTATGGCCAGCGATGCCAAACGATCTTGGCTGATCGTACTACGCAGATAGTTCTTAATCCTTTTCAATTTTGAGAATGATCGTTCTCCCGTACAGTTTGTGACAAACATAAACAGGTATACCCGCAAAGCTATCTCCACGTTGGCGAATGCTGCCACCATATCGGAGTTGTGGATTGTGGAAAACAGTAGTTTCAGACAATTTTTCTGAGTCTTCTTATCTGTCTGAATCGTCTTGAGAAATGCCTGGAAATGTACAATTTCCGAAACCAGAGAAGGTTCCAGGTCGTTTGGGTAACTCTTCACCAGGTCTGCAGCGGAGTCACGGAGCTTATCCGTCTGCATGGTCGTTATTTTTGAAAAGAATGAGAAACGTTGACGGAGTGTTCCATAGGCCTTGAGGCGATCTCCTAGTGACGTTGTTAGCTGATCAATGATGGGTATGTAGGATGTGGTCCTGAATCTCTCCCTCTCTCTCTCTCTCTCTCTCTCTCTCTCTCTCTCTCTCTCTCTCTCTCTCTCTCTCTCTCTCTCTCTCTCTCTCTCTCTCTCTCTCTCTCTCTCTCTCTCTCTCTCTCTCTCTCTCTCTCTCTCTCTCTCTCTCTCTCTCTCTCTCTCTCTCTCTCTCTCCCTCTCTCTCTCTCTCTCTCTCTCTCTCTCTCTCTCTCTCTCTCTCTCTCTCTGGGCGGTAACTGGGTGTCATCAGCGCTGTCTACTTCATCATGATGTCGCTTCCTCCTTCGAACACGTCGCCGATCATCCTCGTACTCGCTGTCACCACATTTATCAATAGCGATACATTCAAAGTCGTCGAACTGTTCCCGTAGGTCCTGTACGAACTATGTCAATGATTCGAGTAGTTTCACTGCCATGTTCAAATCGAGCCCTGGCTTCTGTAAATGCTGACTTGTGTCGTTGAACCTCTTTAGAATTTCCTGCCATGTTACGAGCAGAATCACCGTCTCAAGTTTTTCCAATTCCTTCAGAATCGCAGATGCCTCATTTTTGGCCTCTGCGTTTAGATGTTCATCCATTGCAAGATCGTCAAGTACCGTGATATTTTGCTGGAATCCATTGGCCAGTGCTTCTACAGCATCTGCATGGGCCGACCACCATGTATCTGACAAGCACTTGACGACTGGCATGTGTTTCAGTGCATCGGGATGTTTGCGCCAACGATAGGTTGACTTCACGAGATAAACATACAGCCGTTGAACGATACCAAACAGAGTCACAGCAGCCGTGCAGCACTCAGCAGCACACATCCCGGTGAGGTTCAGAGAATGAGCCATGCAAGGAACAAACTCGGCGAATTCGCAATGACTTTTTAGGTGCACCTGGATGCCGCGGTATTTTCCAGACATGTTGCTGGCGTTGTCGTACGATTGACCGCGACAGTCAGAGATCAGAATTTTGTTCGTTTGGAGAAAATCCAGAACTACGTCAGCGATCTGCTTTCTGGTATGAATCAGTAAGGGCACGAATGTCAAGAAACGCTCTACTGGCCCCTCTGGCAACACGTCGCGGATGGTTAGACATAGCCGGTCAGTGTGCGACACGTCCGGAGTGGAGTCCACCGATATGGAGTAATATTTAGCCCTCCGAACTTCCGCTACAATGGCACTCAGAACTTTTCTACCCAACACATTGATTAGTTCATTACATACTGTTGATGAGCGGTAGTTGACGTTACCGCTCCCTTTGTTGGCATGTTTATGGAAATGTGCCGCAAGGAAAGTGTCGTACTTGCTCAGAAGCTCCATCATTCCCAGGTAATTTCCGTTATGTACCGAACGATCACCTCGTCGTCACCTCGGATGGGCAGACCACGTTTACATAGAAACATGAGGACATCCACGCACCGTCGTAGTGTGTTCTGACTCGTACTGACGAACTAGTCCAGCGTCAACGCGGCCTTGCAATGATTTTCTGCTGGCCAGGCTCGACATTGCCTGTTTCTGCTGATCTGAATTACTGTGTCCTTCTATCGACTCCCGAGCGTGTTTCCAATCTTGGAACCCGGATGTCAACCAACTTTTAGTGTCTGACATGGGTGACATCAGACGGCAAATAAAACAGAACAGGCAGTCGGTCTCTTCAGAATAGCACAGCCAACTGAGATCGATTTCTTCTCCAGATAACGTGTGCTTTCTACTGAACAAAATTTTTGTCCAATGACGAGTTTTATTTCCATCACGGACAGCGGAGTTCTTGTGGTCACTGTCAACAATACGACATTGTGCACGACCCTTTTCGATCCAGTAGTTTCGGAACTTCTCTGGTAGCTGGTCTGGCCAAAGGCCAAGGTCTTTATCATAATCTTCAGCCGTTTCGCTGTCTACTTCTGAACCACATTCTGTGGGAGAATCGTTTGAGTTTTTATCACCAGTTTATCATTTTGGTGCAAACCCCATTGAAGAAGGTGTCAGATGCAAATACCTGTTTTCGTGATATTAAGATCAATACAAAGCAGGTGAAACAAAGGTTATTTCTTACCGAGTAGCCCTCTGGCTCTGGGGCAGCATGCTCGAGTTACCACATGTTTGAGCACTTAGTGTAGACTCGAGAGGAATATTGGTTTTCCAATATAGCAGAACATTGTAACTTTCATGGTTGTGACAGTATTTACGGATTATTTTGAATACGTTGCCTGATATGGCTGAAATACTGCTAAGTAGGGTGTTGAAATTTAATCAATCAGTCAGTTAATCATATCGGATACATGTCTTCACAACTAAACCAGTGACATCTGTAAAATTCCATCAGACATAAAGCTTTTCATTACATTCTGATAAATTATGGTTAAAATCCTATTTATGTTCTCTGCGAACATCATAAGACCATCTATACTTTTAAGACATGAAAGATTTAAAACATATAGAATGCATTGAAATTTGAATCTGATATAATGGAAGAACAAAGAAACTATCAATTTTAACTTTTCTATCAATTACTTATATTTCAATAACAAAATCAAGTGTGACATGTAGATACGGCACCGATACATGGGAGGATCATGAGTGATCAGTAAAAGTATTTGCATCTTGCCATTTTCCCGACACATTCAGTGCATCTGGAACAAGCATCGTGAAAAATGAAAAAATAAACAGTTTTCCTACTTTAGGCAAGAGGACGTGCATCAACGAAGTAGCTTCCTCTGTAAAACACTTGTATTAAATTTTATATTGCAAAAGAACACTTATATGAATGTCTTTTGAAGTCATTCTGCTCTTTGGAAACAAATTTTTTGTCACGTAACAATTCTTTTGATGTCCATATCCATATCATGCTAAATTTTAAAATTATATCAGTGCATCCCTAAATCTTACGAGACAAAACATTAAAACTGCTGATGAGTCATACGCATACAGCCAGGCAAAAGTTCTATTCCTATACTGTGAAGGCGTCCACAATTATGAGTTCACTAGTTGTTATTATTATTGGAATAATTATACCTCAGTCTGCCTGTCTGTTACAAAATTGTAGTTATCCTCAGCAGAACTGTTATCTTCATATGATGATGCTATTTCAGCTTCGTCATCTGCCCTTGCTTTTGAACGCAAATGAGGCAAACTCCTCTCACTCAGGTCAGATGGTCTATCCCAGGAGCTGAGGTTGTTGATGTAACAGCTGTGAATTTCTGATAGCAGGATGAAATGGATTTCACAAGCTATAACTAGCAAAAATGCACTTCAAAAACATGTTATAAAATCCCCAAAAGTTGGGATTACATTCGACACAATACCAGTATTACCAGAGTTTATCAATACTGGCGTGAATTCGAAAATGATAGATAATGGGATGAGAGACATCTGCAGCTCTGTGGCGGAGACTAATAAGTTGTGCTGATCGCTGAGACAATTTCTTATATTACTGGTAGAAAAGATTTACATTATTATTAGTGAACATAATAATAAAGAAAGCGAAAACAGTCACCTTCAACAAATGTTCCCTCAGTGCGTGGCGATGCAGTTAAGAATGGGCCAGGGATCCATGAATTGTAGGCTGAATTATGGGATATACTAAACCCCTCCTCGTGGACAATTCGTCGATTTAACCACAAGCCACAATAAGTTATTGGATTAGGGTCCGTTATATATGTTATCTGAACGACTCTAACTCCAGATAAAACTCACCTCTCAGTTGTAAAATATCTGTAACTACTACATTCAGAATGATGAAATGGGAATCACAGCACCAACTATGCTGTACAGCTGATCCACATGTATCACCAACACACCAACACTATATATATGACGAGTCAAGTAGGCCCACAAGTGATTCGTCATCTTCCATGCAGTTATCTAATAGTTTAATACCTGTAGCAAATGTTGGCTCCTGAGTTCACCAATCTTACTTCCTCCTTCACAGGAATTTGACCATAATTGACATTTGAACCCTTCTTAAATGGGTTTTGCACCAAAGGGGTCACTTAAGAACCACTGATCCTGCATTATACAGCTTAGGTCACGTCCGGTAATCACCCTAACCCAGAAGGTAGAGTGATAACGTGAATGAAGAAAAAGAATGATATGTGTTAAGAGGAAGGACGCCCGGGAGGGGAGGAGTGTGCTTCCTAGTACTTCCGGTATTCGGTATCACCACTGGTTCTGAGTGCTTGTAATTTGGTATTGATCGGTAAGGTCCTTATTTTCACTCTTGGGGATCCCCAGGGGATGAGGGTATATGGAGGGGGGTATCGGGGAAGGATGATGGGGGCGCTCTCGTCAAGAAGTGTTAGAACTTCTCGAGTGTCGGCCATGAAGAGGGGCAGGCCCGGTGATGGAAGTAGTGAGGAGTCGGAGGTGTGGAAAGGGGTTAAGGATAAAGAGGAGACGGGGGATAAATTCCCAATTATAATCTCGGCTGTGGAAGGGTCCAAGTCGTTAATTTTCAATAACCTCATAAAATTGGCTACCGTTATTGGAAAATAATTTGGTGCCATACATTGTGCAAGGAAACTTCGATCGGGTGACCTTCTGATCCAGTGCAAATCGGTGGCCCAGCGGGAAAAGATTCTGAGAGTCTCTCTTTTTGGGGATATTCGAATATCTGCTCACATCCCCAGGTCTTTAAGGGAATGCCAGGGAGTAATTTACGGGATTGACCTGAACATTGATATGGAGGTTATCAAGGGGAATTTGGCCGACATGGGAGTAGGTGATGCTCGTCATCTTACGTCGGTGAGGGATGGTGTGAAGGTCGATACCACATGTGTGGTGTTGTCCTTCTCCATCCCGATTCTTCCCCCTAAAGTGTTCCTGGGCTACCAAGCCTTTCCTGTTCGGGAGTATATCCCTCCCCCTTTAAGATGTTACAAATGCCAAAGATTCGGTCACACTGCAACATCCTGTTGGGGTAAACGGCGTTGCAGCAAGTGTAATGGAGATCATGAGTATGAGAGTTGTACGTGCGTTAAGATGTGCTGTGCCAATTATGGTGGGGAGCACAGTGCAGCCTTCAGAGGTTGTTTAGAATTTCAAAGAGCGGCCCAGATTGAGCAAGTGAAAACCACTGGGAAGTCATCGTATGCGGAGGCGGTGCTCAAGGTCCCCAAAATTGTGTTGCCAATCAAAGAAACGAATAGGATTACTAAAACTCCAGCTCCAGTTAAGATACAAACAGTTTTGGTTGGTTTCCAGACGGAGACAAAAGATCAGGATTACCAAACTGAGGATTCAAGTGTCATGGTGGTTTTGAACATTTCGAAATTGGGGTTCATTGGATTTATTACTGAGGTGGTAAATTGCACAGCTGTTGTAAATAGGAGATCGGAGAAGATTAGCATTATTGCTTCAGCAGCCTTCAAACATCTAGGTTGGGATAGTATTTCTACCAAGTATATTAATAAGAATACCAAGTAGATTAATAAGAAACAAGACGGGCAATAAAAAGAGAGAGAAACCAGTGCTGATGCCAAACAGTCTCAGGACCCAATGTAATTTATGTTAATAATCCAATGGAATGCTAAAAGTCTCGTGGCGCACGAGTCCGAATTTAAAAAATACGTCTCTGAGTTGTTAACTAAACCGGATGTTATTTGTTTTCAAGAAACATGGCTCAAGGAGCATAACCGATTTAATATGCCGGGGTATACCCTTATTCTTATTCGTGTATGCCCCGGTTAGAATAGGTGTACCATATCCCTGTGTGTCATAAGTGGCGACCAGGGTTGCGTCAGGAAGGGCATCCGGCGTAAAAACCTATGCCAAATCATTATGCGGACAACAAAACGAATTTCCATACCGGATCGGTCGAGGCCCGGGTTACCAACTACCGCCACCGATACCGGTGGTCAGCAGGGTACCAGTGGAAATTGTGCTACTGCTGGGCGAAGGAGGAGAAGGAGACGGGGAAGGCGAGTCCGGAGGCAGTGGGAGAGGGGGAAGGGTTGAAGTGTGGAGGTGAGAGTTGGAACTCTCAATGTTGGGACGATGACTGGCAAAGGGCGAGAGTTGGCTGATATGATGGAGAGAAGCAAGGTGGACATACTGTGTGTACAAGAGACCAAGTGGATGGGGAGTAAGGCTCCGAGCATTGGAGGTGGTTTTAAACTGTTCTACCATGGTGTGGATGGGAGGAGAAATGGTGTCGGGGTAATCCTGAAGGAAGATTATGTCAAGAGGGCATTGGAGGTGAGGAGAGTGTCTGACCGAGTGATGAGTGTGAAGTTGGAAATTGAAGGGGTGATGATGAATGTCATCAGTGCATATGCCCCACATATGGGGTGTGAGATGGAATATAAAGAAGATTTCTGGAGTGAGTTAGATGAAGTGGTGGAGAGTGTATCCAAGGATGAAAGAGTGGTGATTGGAGCAGATTTCAATGGGCATGTTTGGGAAGGGAACAAAGAGGATGAGGAGGTGATGGGAAGGTACGGTCTCAACAAGAGAAACGTGGAAGGGCAAATGGTGGTAGAGTTTGCAAAAAGAATGGAAATGGCAGTGGTAAATACGTATTTCAAGAAGAAGGAGGAACACAGGGTGACATACAAGAGTGGAGGAAAGTGCACACAGGTGGATTACATCTGAAGCAGGAGATGCAACCTGAAAGAGATTAGTGACTGTCAGGTAGTGGCAGGGCAGTGTGTAGCGCGACAGCATCGATTGGTGGTCTGTAGGATGACTTTAGAGGTGAGGTTGAGGAAGAGAGTGAGGGCTGAACCAAGGACCAGATGGTGGAAGCTGAAGGAGGAAGACTGTTGCATGAAATTTAGGGAGGAGGTGAGACAGGCGTTGGATGGTGGTAAAGATGGGTGGGATGATTGGGCAACGACAGCAGAAGTTGTGAGGAAGATAGCGAGGAAGGTACTTGGTGTGACATCTGGACAGAGGAAGGAAGATAAGGAGACTTGGTGTTGGAATGAGGAAGTAAAGGAAAGTATAAGGAAGAA
Source organism: Eptatretus burgeri (assembly GCF_056783735.1). NCBI lineage: Eukaryota > Metazoa > Chordata > Myxini > Myxiniformes > Myxinidae > Eptatretus > Eptatretus burgeri. Next base: position 15,453,157 of record NC_140968.1, read on the forward strand.
GGGGGTTGGCGAAAAAGAAGTGTGATAGTCAGAGAGATGAAGAAAGTCGGCAGGAGTACAAGGAGTGGCGGCGAAAGGCAAAAAGAGAGGTGGCAAAGGCCAAGGAAAAGGCATATGGCGAGCTGTATGAGAAGTTGGATACAAAAGAAGGGGAAAAGGATTTATACCGATTGGCAAGACAGAGGGACCGAGCTGGGAAGGATGTGCTGCAGGTCAGGGTGATAAAGGACGCAAATGGGAATGTGCTGACGAGCGAGGAGAGTGTGTTGAGAAGGTGGATGGAGTACTTTGAGGAGCTGATGAATGAAGAAAATGAGAGAGAGAGAAGGTTGGAAGAGGTGGAGATAGTGAATCTGGAAGTGGGCTGGATCAGTAAGGATGAAGTGAGGACTGCTATGAAGAAGATGAAAAGTGGAAAGGTGTTTGGCCCAGACGGTATAGCAGTGGAGTCAAGGAAGTGCTTCGGAGAGATGGCAGTGGGGTTGTTAACCAGATTGTTTAATAAAGTCTTGGAAAGTGAGAGGATGCCGGAGGAGTGTAGATTAAGTGCACTGGTTCCGATTTTGAAGAATAATGGTGATGTGCAGAGCTGTGGAAATTACAGAGGGATAAAGTTGTTAAGCCACACCATGAAGTTGTGGGAAAGAGAAGTGGAAGCTTGGTTGAGAGGAGAGGTGACGATCTGTGAGCAGCAATATGGGTTTATGCCAGGAAAGAGCACCACTGATGCGATGTTTGCTTTGAGAATGTTGATGGAGAAGTTTGGGGAAGGCCAGAAGGAGTTACATTGTGTGTTTGTGGATTTAGAGAAAGCTTAAGAGAGGGTGCCAAGAGAGGAGCTGTGGCATTGTATGAGGAAGTCGGGAGTGGTGGAGAAGTATGTGAGGATCGTGCAGGATATGTATGAGGACAGTGTGACAGCGGTGAGGTGTGCGGTAGGAATGACGGACCGGTTTAAGGTAAAAGTGGGATTGCACCAAGGAGCGACTCTGAGCCCTTTCCTGTTTGCAATGGTGATGGACAGGTTGATGGACGAGATCAGACTGGAGTCTCCATGGACTATAATGTTCGCGGATGACATCATGATCTGTAGGGAGAGAAGGGAGCAGGCTGAGGTGAGCCTCGAGCGGTGGAGGTACGCATTGGAGAGAAGGGGAATGATAGTAAGTCGGAGTAAGATGGAGTACATGTGCGTAAATGAGAGGGAGGGTGGTGGTACGGTGCGGTTGCAAGGAGTTGAGGTGAGGAAGGTGGATTGGTTTAAATACTTGGGATCAACTGTCCAAAGTAACGGAGAGTGTGGGAGAGAAGTGAAAAAGAGAGTGCAGGCAGGATGGAGTGGGTGGAGAAGAGTTGCAGGAGTGATTTGTGACTGAAGGGTAGCTGCAAGAGTGAAGGGGAAAGTATATAAGACGGTAGTGAGACCAGCTATGTTGTATGGTTTGGAGGCAGTGGCACCAACAAAAAGACAGGAAGCGGAGCTTGAGGTGGCGGAGTTAAGGATGCTGCGATTCTCGTTGGGAGTGACGAGGATGGATAGGATAAGAAATGAGTATACTAGAGGGACAGCGCTGGTAGGACAGTTTGGAGACAAAGTGAGAGAGGCGAGATTGAGATGGTTTGGACATGTGCACAGGAGGGAAGCGGAGTATATCGGGAGAAGAATGTTGAAGATGGAGCCGCCAGGCAGGAGGAGAAGAGGAAGGCCAAAGAAGAGGTTCATGGATACTGTGAGGGTGGACTTGCGGGTGGTTGGAGTGTCAATGGAGGATGTGGAGGATAGAGCGAAATGGAGACGGTTGATCCGCTGTGGCGACCCCTAACGGGAGCAAGCCGAAAGAGGAAGAAGAGGTATACTCTTATTCGTAGGGATAGAGCTCGAGGTAAAGGGGGTGGGTGTGGCATTATGGTGAAATTTGGTGTTCCCTTCACGGAAACGGAAGACATTACGGAGCTGGAGTGTATTCTTATCAAAGTCCATGGCTCAAGGGGGAGGTTTACAATTATAAACTTCTATAATCTTTGCCAACCATTAATGCACAAGAGTCTTCAGGAGGTTTTTAGAAGGTGTGAGGGAATGGTTCTTGTCTGCGGCGATTTCAACAGTCATAATATTCCCTGGGGCTCCAAAGACACTGATAGGAATGGCGATATTATTGAGGATTTGATCGATGAATTTGATATAGTGATATTAAATGACGTACAGGGAACATGTATAAACCCATCCACAGGGAAGATGTCCCCTCTGGATCTCACTCTTATTTTTTCAAGAGAAGCTGTGAGATGCGATTGGGAAGTCCATGATGACAACCGAGGCACAAGGGAGTGATCACTTCCTGTGATCATAAATCTCCTATGTGAAAGGCGTTCTGTGGACTCGCTCAGTCTGGCTTCTTGGAACTTTTGTAAGGCGAATTGGGGTCAGTTTTCAGATATATGTGTCAGGGAAGTGAAGGAAGAGATTGGTGTTCACAATTTAGTTTGAATTAATAAGAATATTGTTCAAATTATGTAGAACATTGCTTGGGAAACAATCCCAACCTCAATCCCTTCAGAAGGTTGGAAAATTAAGGTCCCATGGTGGAATGAGGATTGCAAATTGGCAATCGAGGGAAGATGGGCGGCTCTCAAGAGACTTAGGAAAACCCTCAGGTTGGAGGACGTTATAGAGTATAAGAGGAAAAGGGCGATGGCCCAAATAACTTTTTTTAGAGGTTTTAGATGTTTTAGAGGCTCGTTTTCACAAAGTTGTAAGTCAAACCAGGGTGATCACCAATACAGTTCTACCTTCAAACCCTTCACTCAATCTTGACTTCAATATTTGGGAACTGAAGCAGGTGATTCGTTCGGTTAAGAATAGCGCCCCAGGCCTGGATCGGTTATCGTTCCTTCTGTTCAAACACTTGGAGGATCGGGTGTTGAGAGTGTTCCTAAGTTTATTCAATAGGATTTGGGCTTCAGGGAAACTTCCCGGTGATTGGAAACACGCTATTGTAATTCCTCTCCTGAAAGAGGGGAAAGATGGCACTGTCCCATCTTCATATCGCCCGATCTCCCTTATTTCAGTTGTTTGCAAATTCATGGAGAAAATGGTGAATAACCGATTGGTTTTCTTCTCGCAAAAGAACAACCTATTGTATAAAGGCCAGAGCGGTTTTCGAAAGGGACGGTCCGTTATGGATCACATTTCCGCACTGGCAAATGATGCAAGGGAATCCCTCGGTAATCAGGAGTCTCTTCTGGGAGTGTTCCTCGATATCCAAAAGGCAGACGATTCAGTCTGGAAAAATGGCCTCCTTTGTAAACTGAGTCATCTTGGGGTCAATGGCAGAATGCACCATTGGATTGGTGACTTTTTATCGAATAGAACATTTCAGGTGAGGGTTGGCCTGAGCCTCTCGTCTTCGTTTCATTCTGAAAAGGGCATTCCCCAGGGAAGCTGATAAAGCCCAACACTCTTTAGTATTACGATAAATGATGTTTCCTCCATCCGCAAGCTCCATAGCAAGTTATTCATGTTTGCTGACGACATTGCTATGTGGATTCGGTGTAAAAATCTTGCTACTTCGAGTAAAAAACTCCAGGGGGATATCCGGCTCGTGGAGAAATGGGCCGAAGACTGGGATTTTAAACTATCAGCTGATAAGTCCAAGTTTTGGGGTGACACAGCAATGGTAATTAATGGTACTTGCATCCAATCATCTCGAGTGGTGTCTTTCTTTGGAGTCACTTTGGGCATTACAAGTGCTGGAATCCTTACAGGGTGGCTGGAGGAATGACTTGGTCCAAGAAGCTCGGCATTTGTACAATATCATGAACTGGAGGGGTCTGGTGGTGGATTTGTGCTGGATCCCTGCTCATGTGGGCATCGGGGGGAATGAGGCCAGTGACCTTGCGGCAAAACATGCCCTCAGAATGGACAATGTCACCCAAATCCCCTTGGGACCTTCAGAAATCATGAGTCTGGTCAAGGACCTATTTGTGGGAAAATGGCAATGTCAGTGGGACTCCTGCACAAAGGGGAGATTTTTTCACAGGGTGCAGTCGGAGGTGGTTCCGCTTGTTCAGCTCCCCAGGCTCTCCCGGAGGGACCAGGTCGTGCTTCGTAGAATAAGACTCGGGCACTGTCGCTGAAATGCATCCCTCCATAGAATTGGATGTCACCCATCGGGGTTCTGTGATGTGTGTGGAAAACCTGAAGATTTAAATCACTGATTTCTAAATTGCCCTCTCTTTGGGGAATCGAGGCAGCGACTTGTACGGTGTATAAGAGTTATGGGGATAAGGGTGTTGGATCTGCAGGTGATGCTGCAGCGGATGAACTGGATGCATCCTCAACTCTGTAAGGCGGTATTAAAATTCCTGAAGGAATGTGGGAGAGCAATTTGAAATGGATCTGCCTTTGAAGGGCGATGGCTGTGGGCGAGTTTGATCAGATTCTGGTGCGTGGCGTGGATAGAGCCTCCTGGCTCTGACAGCGCAATAAAACCCTCAACAACAACAACAAAAAAAGGAGCAAGGACGAAGTAACACTTCCGGGTTGATCTTCTTGTGAACCTTGAGCCGGAACTCGAACTCAGGTCCTCGTGGTCGAGAAGGAACTGATCGAAGAGGTATTTTCGGAATTCTTATTTAACATTGAGAAAGATCCGTGAACCGTGAATTTAAATATAAAATAATTTTCTGTTCCTTGATGACGGAAATGAAGGAAAGTTAAAGGAGTTTTTATTGAATGTTTGTTGAGGTGTTTGATTGTTGATTTCATGAGGTGATTTTCACTCGTTTTGTTTTATTCACCACATTGTTTTATATCACATCGTCACTAAACTTCCCACAACGAGGATTAAACCTCATTCTTCCTTTTAACTACAAAACTACCGAAACCTTTTATAATTAACTTGTAAATCCAATTTGATATCTACATGAGGAGGTGTAACAAGGGGACGAGGTACGATTACCTACTTTACCTGTTCCGTGGGATATTTAACGTTCAGAACCTGAATCCAGATCAAAAACCTGATTCATAATCCAAAAACTCATAAACATCGTGTGGGTCTAAAATGTAACATCCTCGTTAACCTTCCACGGACATTCCATCTCAGGTCAATTGGACCCCGCCGCCCGCCCCCGTCAGGCTGGACCCCGCCGCCCCGCCCCCGTCAGGCTGGACCCCGCCGCCCCGCCCCCGTCAGGCTGGACCCTGCCGCCCCGCCCCCGTCAGGCTGGACCCTGCCGCCCCGCCCCCGTCAGGCTGGACCCTGCCGCCCCGCCCCCGTCAGGCTGGACCCTCCCTCCCCACCCCCGTCTGGCAGACCCCTGCCGCCCCGCCGGCGTCAGGCTGGACCCTGCCGCCCCGCCCCCGTCAGGCTGGACCCTCCCGCCCCGCCCCCGTCAGGCTGGACCCTGCCGCCCCGCCCCCGTCAGGCTGGACCCTGCCGCCCCGCCCCCGTCAGGCTGGACCCTGCCGCCCCGCCCCCGTCAGGCTGGAACCCACCGCCCCGTCCCCGTCAGGCTGGACCCCGCCCCCGTCAGGCTGGACCCCACCGCCCCGCCCCCATCAGGATGGAACCCGCCGCCCCGCCCCCATCAGGCTGGACCCCGCCACCCCGCCACCGTCAGGCTGGACCCCGCCGCCCCGCCACCATCAGGCTGGACCCCGCCCCCGTCATGCTGGACCCCGCCGCCCCACCCCCGTTAGGCTGGACCCTGCAGCCCCTGTCAGGATGGACCCCACCACCCCAACCCCGTCAGGATGGAACCCGCCGCCCCCGTCACGCTGGACCCTCCCCCCCGTCACGCTGGACCCTGCCCCCATCACGCTGGATCCCACCCCCGTCTGGCTGGACCCCGCCGCCCCGCTGGTCCCCGTCGTCTGGCTGGACCCCATCGTCCAGCTGGACCCTGCCAGCCTGCCCCCACCCTTCTCCTTTCACTATCGTTTCCGTCTCCCATCCAAGCACAAATCTAATTTCTGAGATGACTGGATTGCCGTGTTGAACCTGGAAATTTAACTTATAGTTAATGTAAATTTATGACCCATCTGTGCAAGAGAATTGAAGTAAAAGTAAATTGAGATGTTTGTTGGTTCTTTTCTCAACATGTGGGTTTCAGGAGGTGGAACAGAGTCCTCCAGGTGTGTCTGTATAATCTGTGTATCATCACTTCAAAATGTTTGTCCATTTACCACTGAGCTATGTAAGTATAGATACACATACTCATAAAAGTGTGTGTGTGTGTGTGTGTGTGTGTGATTCCAAAATCATAAAACCTCACAGCCTGAAACTTTGCATGCATACGAAGAAAACTCCAAGGAAGTGCAAGAGTGAAAATTGGATGTTTGGGTGAATTAAAACACCCCATTTGAAGATGATTAACAACCTTATTTAATTGTATCCATCAGGTGCTCGCTGTCTGGGGTCTTGTGGCGTGTCCTGGGTAACCTCGCTGGGGCCTGACGCCACCATTTCTTTGACCTGCTCCACCATACTCTGACTTTGAACAGGCCGCAATGATTTCTTAATGATAACGTTTTATTTTATTTTATATATACAGTGGGGAGAACAAGTATTTGATACACTGCCAATTTTGCAGGTTTTCCCACTTACAAAGCACGTAGAGGTCTGTAATTTTTTTTATCATCGGTACACTTCAACTGTGAAAGATGGAGTCTAAAACAAAAATCCTGAAAATCACATTGTATGATTTTTTTAAAATAATTAATTTGCATTTGATTGCATGAAATAAGTATTTGATCACCTTCCAACCAGTAAGAATTCTGGCTCTCACAGACCTGTTAGTTTTGTATTTAAGAAGCCCACCCATTCTCCACTCATTACCTGTATTAACTGCACCTGTTTGAACTCGTTATCTGTATAAAAGACAGCTGTCCACACTCAATCAATCAGACTCCAACCTCTCCACAATGGGCAAGACTAGAGAGCTGTCTAAGGACATCAGAGACAAAATTGTAGACTTGCACAAGGCTGGGATGGGCTACATGACAATAGGCAAGCAGCTTGGTGAGAAGGCAACAACTGTTGGTGCAAATATTAGAAAATGGAAGAAGTTCAAGATAACAGTCAATCTCCCTCGGTCTGGGGCTCCATTGAAGATCTCTTTCTTTCAAGTCTTTTCTTTTTTTCTTCTTTTCTTTCAAGTCTTTTCTTTTTTTCTTCTTTTCTTTCAAGTCTTTTCTTTTTCTTTCAAAGTTTTTTCTTTTCTTTCAAGTCTTTCAAGAAAGTCTTTTCTTTCAAGCTTCTAGGTCTCACTATCTGCCATGACCTTTCCTGGGAAAGTCACATTTCCAACCTCGCCTCAAAAGCCAGTCGCCGACTGGGAATCCTCCGTTGTGCTAAGTCCTTCCTCGGCCCTCTTGAGCTCCTGACCCCTTACAAAGCTTTTGTCCGTAGCCTGATGGAGTACTGCTCTCCCCTCTGGGCTGGTGCTCCTGCCTCCCACCTTTCTCGGCTTCACGCTGTCGAAACCAGGGCATTTAAGATCATCGGCATCTCCCGCAATGAAGCTGAGTCTTTGGGCCTCTCACTCAATCACCGCAGGTTGGTCGGTGGTCTTTCTGTCTTCTACCGACTCCTCTCCAGCCTTGCCCCCCTGCTCTCTCTGCGATTTGTCCCCACCACATTTCCACAGGGCGCTCAAGGTCCGCCAACAACCCCCTTCTGGTAAAACTACCAAAATCACGAATCACTGCTCATCTTCACTCTTTCATTCCTCTTTTTTCCCGCCTTTGGAATAAACTTCCTCACTCTATTCTTTCCCATTCTTCCCTCCAGGCTTTCAAAACAGCTGTTCACCACCACCTCTTATCTTCCCCCATCCAAATCCTCGATCTTTTCTACCCCCGATGATCCACCCAAGCCCACTTCCTTCATTTCTCCTGCTTTCCTTCCTGAAAGTCCCTGTAATGTCCATCTTCTCTTCGCCATGTTCCCCGTCCCATCCCCATCCCTCTCCCTTCCACAGTTCACCTAATGTGTCTGTTCCCCACTGTTTTGTCCCTTCCACTCCCGCCCCTCTTGTCTCATGCCTCCTTGCTGTGAGTTGTGTGTTAGCTCTCGTACGAGCCTCGACCAAGGTATACAAAAAAAAAAAAAATCTCACCTCGTGGAGCCTCAATGATCATGAGAAAGGTGAGGGATCAGCCCCGAACGACATGGCAGGACCTGGTCAATGACCTGAAGAGAGCTGGGACCACAGTATCAAAGAAAACCATAAGTAACACACTGCGCCGTCATCTATCTATAGTTCCAGCTGTGTGTGTGTGTGTGTGTGTGTGTGTGTGTGTGTGTGTGTGTGTGTGTGTGTGTGTGTGTGTGTGTTTGACCGCTGTTTCTCGACAACCAGTGGTCCGATCTAATTGAAACTTGCCAGGTATATTGCTGGGGACCTGAGGATGTGCCTTTTCAATGTTTGATATTAATTGGACAAGTGCTTCCCAAGTTATGGCCATTTATTTACCAAACCAATGACAAGACGCGCTGTTGCGTGGACGTGGCCGATGGGGAAGGGAAGCTCAGCCGCGTTTGCCATTACGGGTTATAACGTACGGGCTTCCGGATAATGATCACTTCGTGTATTCTAATAATTTCTCGATTTCTTATGCGCATTTATAGATAAATACAATGCCCCAAGTTAGTTAACATCAGAGTGCTGGTATGCTCCGAACCAGGAAGTAAATTTTTTTTGTCTCTCTTCTCTTTTTATTTTTCCTTGCCACGACATTGCGAAAAGGTAAAATACGTTGGCGCTAATTGAATAGTTGGGTTTTAAAACTAAATTGCGAATAATCGTAACTGCGAATAATATTCGAACTTCCGGGCAATGCACGTACAGCACTTGAGAGCGAAGAAACGGCCTGTGTGGTTGTTGTTTGTTGCTCGCGGTTTGAATATTTATTTATGAATTTTTTTTATTTTATTTTATTTTATTTACGGGCACGTACGAGTCTATCTATAATTCCAGCAATCTCTGTGTGTCTGTTTGTCTGCGACCGCCGTTTCTTGACGACCGCTGGTCCGATCTCATTGAAACTTGCCAGGTATATTGCCGGGGACCCACGGATGTGCCTTTTCGAGGTTTGATATCAATCGGACGAGCGGTTCCCAAGTTACGGCCATTTTACTGCTTTTTAAGTGTTGAAAAGGTGTATATATGGCAGCTGAAGGTGTCGTTCCGCCTTCTCACCTCATCATGCCAATTTTTTCCCAAATTATTAATAACCGGATGACCACTGGTCCGATCGGATTGAACCTTGCCAGGAATATTGCCGGGGACCCGTGGATGTGCCTTTTTCGAGGTTTGATATCGATCGGATGAGCGGTTCCCAAGTTACGGCCATGTATCTGTGAGTGGGGTGAATATACTGATTCTTGCTCGCTTTTCCCCATGTAAATGAATGGGGGATTTTCAGCCATTCATATTTTTTTCCCTAAAATATAAACCCCCTTTTTATCCCATGGTATATTTATTTGTCTCCCCTTTTAACCTGGGGACACTTTTTTTCAAATAACCCATGCAATAAGATAAAGATTTGTTCAAGTAGTAAAGTGGTAATGTGATTTGTTAAAGGTGATTCTAAAGAAATATCTGAAACGTCTAAGCCTCGGGACACTCTTTTTCAAATAACCAATGCATATTGTTTAGCTCACTCATTGAACCTATAAAGATTTGTTCATTCTCAAATTCCTTCAATAGTTTAATTTTCTTTGCACAATAATCCCCAACTAAAATATTTAAAAACAAAACATTTAAATCTTTATATTTTTTAAGATACCCCTTTTGTGCCATTACGAAATGATAAACTTCTCTTAATGCTCTTGTTTGACCACCTCCTGAGCCACATATCATTTTGAGATTATAGTAAATTGTTTTTTCATTGTTCAATTGATAACCATCAAAGTTTTCGGTCCATTCAAGGATATTCATTTTTTTCTTTACATCCTCAAACAAACTAGTTTTTAAATTGATTCGCTGATTTGTTTTATTTACCTTTGTTTTAGTGATTTTTTTCAATAAGACTTATTTGATATTTTTCACATTCATTATGTTTTCCATTTATATACCAAGACTGAGATTTTCTCCACTCTTTAGTTTGATTAATACTTGGTTTGACCACTTATATATTGCGAAGAAACGTGGCGGTAGCCCTTAAAAAACCCTAACCCATCTTCCCATCGTTAAAACACAATCTATTTTATACACTCTATCATACAATGCATCCGAAGAAAACTCCAATATGAAACACAATCTATTCCATTATCTAAAATAAATCTCTTGTCATCAAAGGCTCCGAATGCCTTTTTATTTACTTCTTCACTATATATGTTATGTTTATAACTTCTTATTCTATTCATTTTCCTATATTCTTCTTTCTTATTCATCAAACAATTATAATAATTTCTAAAAGTTATTGATTTCTTTATTACATATTTCTTTATTCCCTTTAACTTCATATCAATCTGATCACCATACTTATAAGCAGATGCCTTTGCTCTCAATCCAATAAACTCACTCATTACTTTTCCACCCAACTCATCCTTAAACTTACCAATAACCTTTTCATTCTTTTTGGAAAATAACTCACTCTTCTTGCTGAAATTACTTGTATCATATACTGCAATATTTTTCTTCATATCTTTATAAACATCATCAGTTTTTATATCTAGGATAAAACTATCAGTGTCCATATACAACAATGAAACATTTTCACCATACTCTTTCTTTAAGTCATGATACAAATAATCATACATCAATATCTTTGATAAATCAAGAAATGCTGTTCCAATATAAATTGGTTTATCCATTACAATACTTTCCTTTTTCACATGAATTGCAGAAAAGTTCTCTGAAAAAACCTCTTCTCTCTCAAAACTTGGTTTATTTATCAATCTCGAAGCTTCTTTCCAAGATGTTGCGAATCTAATGTTTTTGCCTGTTTCTAACATTTTCCATAGTCTTTCCAAATACAGCATTATTCATTAATTTATAAAAGTCCCCTTCAAATTTTACTTTTGTATTTGCTCTCATATCTGTATTCAATTGAATATACTTTTTCATCCAAGGACTTTGTTTAAATTTTAAAACTCTATGAATTTTAGCTACTCTCAATCCTTCTCTCAAAAACTGTTTTGAGCTTCTCTGATGCAAAACATATCCCTCTTTATCATAAAATGTTGTTAATAACTTTTCTGTTGATTTACCTTTGATATTAAAACTTTTATGATAATCACTTAACCATTCTTTCTTTGGGGTTTCTTTCTCACATGCAAAAGGAAGGTCTTTATTCTTATTATGAAGATCACTCGGGTACCTCAAATCAACTTCAAAATAATAACCTTCTTCTTCGTCATTCAATTCCTCTTGAGAAGAAATAACAATATTAATCAAAGCCTTTTCATAATCTTTTTCTTCCACCCACTCTAATTTACCATAAGGCTGAGATTGAGACATTGCCCATCCATACAAATTATTAGCATCAAAATACATCAAACAATTACTATCTTTTTCACTATCGTAATTTGGATGATATTTATTATTTGCTTTAGCATATCTTTTTGAACATACTTGTGATATTCCACCTCTCTTAGACTTCTCAATCATCAAAAGCATATCAACATCACTGATTAAATCTATATCTTGTTTTGTCATTTTCAACATTGCACTCCAAGCTAAACCAGGAGCTATGAAATAGTGGGCAGGATCTAATCCATAACAATTTTTATTATAACAGAGTGATCTAAAAGCTTCAAACACATCAGCTAACAATAAAACATATGTTTTTTAGATATAAATCATGATATTCTCCAAGGTTCTTTATCTTAAATATTTTCCAAATTTCTTGTGCGTGTTTATATTCCTTATCACTTATCTCTTCTTCATAAAGGTTATTATAGAAATTTTATTTTGATGGAAGTTGTGTTTCTTTAAATCTCATAAATGAATACATATAATCATAAGGATAAATTCCCTTACTTGTAAGAATTTTCTCTTTACTTTGAATTTCATTCCTTGTTTGAATTTCCTCTCTCGTGAGAATTCCTTCTTTCATCAGAATTTCATCTTTAATCAGAATTTCCTCTAAAGTTAGAATTTCATTCATTGTTTGAATTTTCTTTATAATTAGAATTTCATCTTCAGTTAGAATTTCTTCATTAATTAGAATTTCCTCTTTACTTTGAATTCTCTCTTTAATCTGAATTACCTCTTGAGTTATAATTTCCTCTTTTGGAAAGAATGAATTAAGATTTGGAAAAGACCCCGTGGAGCTTATATTTGATGCGAGGTAGGCGAGTGGTGTTCCCATAAACTTGTAAGAATCTAGAAACCTAATACGAGTTAATGGTTTTGTGAATATCATTTTTGTAAATGAAATATACTTTTGACTTGTGTTTGTTATGGCAGAAATATTCCCTGGTGTTTTTGAAAGTTCATTTTAAATAGATGTGTATCATAGTTGGTGCTGTTGTGAAGAAAGACTGGAATAAAAGAAGGAAATTTATAATTAAGATTACAACAGGAATGAGCGGGACCTCAATATTTACCAGTCAGATGACAATGATCCCTTACTTTAGACTCCTTAATTTCCCCCTCACAAATATGACAGATATTGTTCTTTCTAAATTCTAATTGTTCTTCTTTGGTTAATTTCATCGGTTCATTTGTTTCTTTCATTAATTTAGTTAGTCTTACACAATCCTTTTCTTATGGTTTTACAAACTCTTGTGAAGCTTTTTTTCCACTATAATGTTCAAGTTTGTTATACTTTTCTCCAACAGATGATTTGATATAATAACAGAAACCACAAGGAATATGTTTTTGACATGTATTTGTATATGATTCTTTTGGATTAGGAGAAGCAGTATTTATCTTTTTTAGAATACATTCAAAATCAGCTTATATCACAAATGGGTGCATGATAGATTTATTATAATCTTCAAAAGAAATCTTTTCACCAGGTTTAGGCATTGTAATTACAGCTGATTTATGATTACTACAATATTTTGAATGTTCTAATCGTTCTTTTGTATGAAATGAATTAAGACATCGCTTACAAGGATATATTTTGTTTGCTGTTCTGAATACCTGAGAATTGATTAATCTTGATAAATTATTGATGTATGTGTGATGTGAATTATTTCCAACACTAAAATATAAAAGATCAATGTGTGTTTCTTCATTTTTATAGTTGTTTGAAATTTTTAATATTTGAACTTTTTTTGTATCCGTTCATCCATATACATTAATAGAAAGATTATTCTTTTTCTCAAATTTAGGAATATCTGTGAGTGGCATTGGGAATTTAAAATCTTTCATGTCCAAGGTATTCTCATATTTCATAAATTGTTTTAATCTTTCTGAATTACATTTTGGTGGATGAAAGTGAGCAAGAACAGACCAGAGAAAACATTTATTATCATTGTTCTTAATATTAACAACTGCCTACTTTAGTTTTATTTCTTTTGGTAATTCAATATAAGAAGAAGCTTTAAGAGGGTTTGATTTTAGAATGTGTATATCTAAAAAGATGATTTTTTTTAATATTGAATCCACTTCCTCCCACTGTATTATCAACATCTTCCTCTTGTCTTGATCGTTCTTCATAAACCCCACTATTCAAAAAATCTTGAAATGATGTTATAAAATGAAGATCTGTTCTCATATAAGGAGTTTGTTCTTCATCTTCTCTTTTCATATTCATTTTCACTCCCATATAAAACTTTAAAGTTTTCTTTTCTTTTAATGTCTTTTTAATAACTTTTTGAACATCAGGTTTTACTATTTCAATTGATTCAGCTATTGATGATGGACCGGGTTCTCCAAATTGAAAAATCCTTATTTTTATATGCCCTTTAAATGCCCCATCAGTGTTTTCAATATAATAGTCTCCCTTTACTTTAAACTCATTTTTCTTGTGTTTTTGTTATTGAAGATGTCGATCATAACTTCTCTTCAAAACATCCTTTGAGCAGATATCACAATGTTTTCTTTCCAACTCAAGAGGAGATATTTTATGAAATAGATTAAATGTGTGTTTGTTGGTCCGGAGGTGTTTTCTATTATGTTTATATTCATGATGACAAGCATCGCAGTATGTTGTATTCACCATATTTATATAATAAAACTTTGCTGATACTAAAATTTTCTTGATGAAAATTTCGTTTATTTTACAGATGAATCTGTGCTTAAAACCATTTTATCCTCCAACTTTTTCACTTAATAAATACAATGTTTCAAGATACAAAAGACAAGTTTCAATCAATCTCTTCATTTGTTAAAGATACTGAAAAATATGTCAAGGATGTAAAATTGAACAAAGATAAATATAACAACAATTGGATAAAAACAATTATGGTGGATATGATGAGTTCTTCAATTTCCTTCAGTGGAAGGGCTTTTTGTATACCTGGTAGAACATCAATTAAAGTATCTCGAACAAAGGTTTCTCCTCTCCTTCTGGGAGTATATTCAAAACTAGAAAAAGCAATGAAACAAGAAAAAGTATCAAAAAACAAAAACCTCATGGATGAAGCTTTAGAAAGAAAAGATAAGACCATCTGTAATATGCAAGGAGAAATTTGTATTTTTTTTTCAACAACCCGAAAGATGTAAATCCTGATGAAATAAAGGATGTTAATATATCAGGTGAAATGACATTTCATTCACTAGGAGTTAAGGATCATTTTAAAATTACCTTTGATATAAAAAATGTTGTCGTTGAATCTGGTAATGAAAAAAAGTACATAGATATCGATGGTAATATTATTAAAAATGAGTCAATATGCAACTGAAAGTATAGATGAATTTCAGTTTAAGTAAAGTTTTACTTTATAAATATGCAAGACTTTCCTGATTCTCCATATGACAAATTTGAGAATTGTCCTGCGCGTGAAAGACGGGGATTAAACAGAGTCAAAAGCCTATAAACAATGTATATTCTGTGATTATCTTCTAATTCATGATAATCAAAAATATAAAAAGGAAAATAATTCTTTTCGATTTACACCAAAAATGAATTGCTTTACAAGATTGATTAGAGAAATGAATGGAAAGTATGAGGGTGATAACACACCTTTCCTTACAAGGGAAGAAACTGAACGTATTAGAGAAATGTTCAAAGGATTGTTGTTATATATTATTCATGGATGTGATTTTCAGGGAAATATCAACACAAGATATTGCATTAATAAAATAATGGATTATCTTGAAATTAAACCTGAGCTTAGGATAAAATATAGAGTTTCTAAAAAAGCCAATATTAAATTAAATAACCTGTTTTCCAAATATATAAATGAATGATTTTTTACCCATTTGGGAAAATAAGATAAAATTTAACAACCATAAAAATCTCCCAAATTCATTAAGATGTCTCATAGTTTGTTCAAGTGGATGTGGAAAAACCTGCTTACTTTTAAAGATGCTCCTCACTCCCAACTTTTTAGATTATGATAATTTAATAATTTTCACAGTCGAGTTTTCAACCAGAGTATCAACTACTCTCACAAGGTTTTAATGCTGGTCTTCAAAAAGAAGATATAATCGGTTTATTTAAACTTCAAAAAAACCTAAATGATTATAACATTGAAGATATAATTCAACTATTTTGTGACATACAGAGATGTAAAAAGAAATCAAAACCAATAACTTGTATTCTTCGTGATAATACGGATGATATACCGTCTCCCCAAGATTTGGAAAAATCAAAAAAGAACCTCGTTATCTTTGATGATTGTGTTAATGAGAGAAACCAAACAGTAATGGACAGCTACTACACAAGAGGGAGACATTCTTCTTGTAATTGTATTTATCTTAGTCAATCGTACTTTCAACTTTCAACATTGTTCCATCAGAAACAATGCTAATACTTTTATTTTATTCAAGTTAAATTCAATAGATATCAATAATTTTTGGAGAGATAATTGTTCAACATTATGAAGTAAAAAGGAATTTGGGGATTCGATGAAGCACACGACTGAAAAATATAAATATATTGTTGCGAAACAAGATGAGATATTAAGGGATATATTTTTTGTTTTATAAACAATTACAGATATAAATGACAACTATGATTATAAATCTTGTGGGTAAATCTGCTTCTGGAAAAAAACTCATAAATCAAGGTTCTTGTGCAGTACAAATGAGAATATTGTAAATTAACTTAAAAAACACCCCGTGTTACGCATTGTATCAACAACATCGAGAGCAATAAGACCTGGAGAAGTAAAAGGTGAAGATTATCACTATATTTCAGTGGAGGAAGATATGCGATTGAGGAATGAAGGTCAAATATTTGAGGAGGTTTCTCTTGGTACAACAAAATATTCACATTGTAAGAGTGAGTTAAGGAAACTAAAATCTGGTGGTCTTGGGATATTAGAAACTAATCCAGAAGGAACGAGACAAATTATTAAACATCTGAGCGGAGTGAAGATTTTATCATTCGGTTTTGATGTTGATGAAGAAACTCAATGCAAACGTATGAAAAGCAGAGATGCAAGTATTAGTGAAGAAGAAATTACAACTCGCATTAATGTTAATAAAGAATTTGATGAAATATTTAAAGAAAAGGATTTATTTGAACACATCGACTTGAATGATGAAGAAAAGGAAAATTTCCCTGTTGATCTTTACAATTCATCAAATGATATTTTCCAATAAATAAATGGATGCGAAAGAAAGCAAGAAGATTTAAAGAACATCAAGAGTTGGTTTCAAAAGTTGTAAAACAACAGGAAGACATAAAGAAGAAACGCAGACAGAAACTAACGGGCGAAGAAGCATTTGAAAGAAAACTAGAGAAATTTTTTAAACCACTTTTAAAAACTTCCCAAGAAAAAATGAAAGATGTTTCCACAGTTTCCACAGTAGAATATACTCCTAAAAAACTTCAAATGTTAAAAGATTTTGATCAAATGATGGAGGAAGAATTAGAGCATTTAGGAGAATTAGAATATGATGATGAAGGTTTATTTCAACAACTGGAAGAGATTAATCGACCCCCTAATTATATTGTGAATGTTCTTCAAAACAATGACTATTCAGCGGATTCAAAAACCAAAGCAGGACTCATTCCAACAGAACAACCAGCAATATTTCATCTTGTTCAAGAAAAGGTATTGATATTTAATGATGAATTAAGGTTCTTGGGTTCTGCTCAACCCCCTGTTCAACTAACTCCGAGATTAATGTTTCTTCTCACAAAAGATGGAAGACAAGGTTCAACTGTGAGGGATGAATCAAAGTATATTGATAAACCATTGGATATGAAAAATAATGATGATAGAGTATATATTGATCTGCTGAACACTCTAAATTATAGGATTAGTATTTCTGGTAAAAGTTGGAAAAATGAGAAGGAGAAACACATTATTCAGGCTTTAAGTATCCTTGGTTCAGGTACTATTTTTCTTCCAAATGACCCATCGCAATTAGTTAATAGACTGTTATTGTTGTTTGGTGGTAAGAAGGCTGGAAATAACAATTGTTTTAATGAAGCATCAGCCATTTTCGACCAGTTGATGAACGTGAAAATAATTAATAAATCTCAATATAAAGACATTTTATCTCATATTAAATAAGATGAGAAGCACAATCCTGAGTTTTAATTTCACAACACGCGACCACACATCTTCGTTCCCATACCCACTACAACTTGACCCAACAAAAGAATATGAGGCATCTTTATTGTCCATGGAAACTTATAATACCTTATTTGATATAACTGATAAAAATGACGTTTAGTTATAATCCCGGAAGTGGATACAAAACGATAACAGTCTCACCCGGAGCATATGAGATTTCTGAAATATCTTCCGAAATTGCTCGTCTTATGAAAGAACAGGGTGATGAACCAAAAAATATTGTTATCGACATTCAAAAACATTCTTCAAAATCAACGATTAAAGTTAAAAAATAACTACAAGGTTGATTTCACAATTGATAATTCATTTAGAGAGTTATTGGTTTTCTCCTCAAAAAAGATTGAAACTAATGGGACGTTTTACAGTGATAATGTCATTCAAATATCCTCAGGAATAAACTCTGTATTAATTCACTGTGATTTGATTGATGGTGCTTATAATGATGGTATAAAAACAAATACAATATTTTCATTCAGTGCATACTCAACCCCAATTGGTTATAAATTCAATATGGAACCCAAAAATTTGGTTTATCTCCCTGTGTCAGGAAAAACCAGGCACAGAGTAAATTTTAGGATAACCGACCAAGATAATCGTATGATTTCTTTTTATGCAGAAGTTATATCCATCAGAATTCACCAACGTGAAGTTTTCCAATAAATAAATACGATGGTTATTTTGAGGAAACACGAGTTGGGAAAACATAAAATAATTACAGCGGATGGGATGTTCCTTTCCCCATACAACAAGGGTGACGGTATGTATCTTGGTAGAGGATACTATAAACCTAAGAGACAAAGGGGTGTTGGACATCAATTTCGAGGAGATGGGATAATTCATACTCCAATGGGTATTGGTTCAACTATTCTTAAACATAAAGATCTAATTGGTTCAACTGCTTCTGCTGTGGGAAATGTAGCAGGTGCTGTAAAGAGCATAAAAGATGCCCAGAAAGAATCTCATAAATTCCAAGCAATAAAATAAATTACGAAAGGCAAAACTCAGTTGTCCCCCCAAGAACAACAGAAAATAATTCCAATACTTAGATCAGGGTTTCAAAAGTTTTAACATCTTTTTTCCTCAATAAATACAAGTGTGGAAGCAATTGATAGTATCTATGATTTGGATGATACTATTATTATCTCAAACGCCACTAAAAAAGAAGATTACTTCAAGGTAAATGCAATAACTGGAATACGAATGGTACAAAAAGTTTTGAAATAAATAATCAACAAACCTATTTGAATCTATCCGAAAGTTTCTTGTTGTGTAAATTTAAATTCACTAAGGCTGGGAATAACACAAACGCTACACTTGTAAATGATTTCTTCTGGAAAATGTTTGATAGTGTGCATTTGTATATTAGAACACAAGAAGTTGAAGCGGTTGATTATGTCTCTGCTGTATCTGAAATGATGAAATTTACACTCTATACATTCAGTGATAGAATGGGAAAGGGGTCTGTCGAAGGTTTTATTCCTGATATGTCAACGGGAACAAACACAGACCCTGGATATACTCAAAGGAAAGGAGCGTATAATGATGATACAAAAGCAGAAAATAGTTTTACTGTGGCAGTTCCTCTTAAAGGTATATTTGGATTTTGTGATCATGATAAAGTTCTGTATGGTCTTAAAATTAGATTTCAACTACAAAGGAATGATAATGAAAATAGATTGCTTTTTGGTGTTGGTAGTGATTTTGGTGATCAGAATAAATTTGTAATTGAGGAAATGAGTTGGTATATCAGTGAATATACTCCAAATTTAAAACAGAAGAGATGTTGAATGGAAGACTTAACTCAAAGAAACCACTCAGTGTATCATACCTCAAAAGAAGATGTCAACACGTGAAACTCAACCAAACCACTTACACGTGGAATTTGGGTGTTCTGGAAGGAAAGCCACGATATCTGTGGATCATTTTTAAAAAGCCAGATGGTGATACTGTGACTGATAAGAATAATGCATTGAGTGATAATGCAAAGGTGAAACAACTTCACGTTTCTCTAGATGGAACATTTTATTCACGAGATAGATTGGAAATTAATTGGGAAAAAAATGATTTTGCTGAAGCATACAAGTCTTACCAAAAGGTGTGTGAAAGTAATGGAAATGCAGAACCTATTTTGGATATGACAGCATTTAAAAGTTTGTATACAATCTATGCGTTTGACCTGAGCGCTCAAAAGGAAACTATAAAGTCTAATCGAGTGGATACTTCCCAAAACATTGAAAGAGGAGAGAGTGAAGAAGTTGATACATATTGTTTGCTTTTGGTAGAAACAGAATTGCAGATTAATACAGATAATGGTGTGATGATTAGTCTCACATAATTTTTT
The DNA here is from genome assembly GCF_056783735.1 of Eptatretus burgeri. NCBI lineage: Eukaryota > Metazoa > Chordata > Myxini > Myxiniformes > Myxinidae > Eptatretus > Eptatretus burgeri. Next base: position 15,473,152 of record NC_140968.1, read on the forward strand.
ATTCAATAAATGAGTGGCAAAGTACCAACTGGGGTATATGTTAATCAAATCAATCTTCAGAAACTATCATGTTGTGTTCAAAATCAAAAGCCTTGTACGATTAACGTTAATACAATTCAGAGAAAAGGAGCAGTAAGAATTGATGTTTTGCTCACAAGAGAACAGGTTAAAATCTTCAATGACACTGGCTCACTTAAAATTAAAATGACAAAACCAATGTTGAAAAAATATTCAATAAGAGAGACTAGTGGAGGATTTCTCCCATTTCTAATTCCTTTATTTGCTGGTTTAAGTGCGGTTGGAGCATTGACGGGTGGTATTTCAACAGCGGTGAAAACTGCCAATGAAAGGAAGGCTCAACTCCAGGCTCAAAAAGAATTGGAAAGACATAACAAAGAGTTGGAGAAACAAATTAGTGGAAGTGGTGTAATTGTAGATTTTGCTGAAAAACTTGAAGGTCTGCCTGATAAAGCAAGATTGTTAGTTGGAGATATGTTTTCTTCTATCGCACAAGCAGGTGTAAAATTAACAAAAAGAGGTAATGGATTATATCTTTCTAAAAAATAAATGAACATTGATGAGTGGTTTAAAGAATTTGGAAAGAATCCTCTTCTTCTTCTTTCGGCTGCTCCCGTTAGGGGTCGCCACAGCGGATCATCTGTATGATCCGCATAGTGATTTGGCACATGTTTTACGCCGGATGCCCTTCCTGACGCAACCCTGGTCGCCTCCTATGACACAGGGATATGGTACACCTATTTTAACCGGGGTATACACTGGCCCAGCATACTGGTACTCATTTTGCCGACCTCGGAAGGATGACAGGCTGAGTCAACCCCCTCTGGAAAGAATACAACATCAAATTTACAACTTTTCAAATATTGTAAGAAATGAAAAAATTCATAATGTGGTTATTTGTATGAGATGAATTAACAAATGTGCCGAAACATGCAAAGAATATTATTATGAACTTAGAAGATAATAATGGGAACGGTTCTCATTGGGTTTGTATTTTTAATCGTCAAGACAAATATTATTTTGATAGTTTTGGTCTTCCACCACCTGTTGAAGTTTATTAAATTCTTATAGAATGGTGTTTATCAAACATTTCAAGTCCAAGAATTAAATTCCAAGTGTTGTGGTCAATTATGTCTTTGTGTTATTTCAACTCAACAAAAATAAAAAAAATTATGACATTATTTTTAATCTAATATAAATGACTTATGTTGGTAAAGATGGTTCTATATTTGGTGTATCCCAAGAACTGGATATTGATTAATCAAATTATTACACAAAGGCACAGGCTGAATGACATAAATATAATATAACCAAAAATATTAACATGAAAAATGCTTATAAATTAAAAAATTATCCAAGCCCGACTGACGCGAATGACTTGGGGAGATTAAGCGATTTATCACAATATATATCCTTAAATAAAACGGCCGTGTATTCCAAAGATACAGAAGTGTTGATATTATCTCCAGGTCATACAGAATTCACAGTTCGAAGTAAAATAAATTTTTATAAAGAAGGGCGTATCGTTTGTATGAGAATAGAAAAATGGGGGTATGATATGAATGATTTAGGGTATAATTGGTCATTTAAAATTGACCTCGAAGACCTGGAACAATTAAATCGGTCTCGTAAGGAAGAATATTATCCACTTGGTATAGAGAATGAGTTTTGTCACGATTGTAAACAACAAATAAAAGAATTTAATAAGGGTAAATATAATAATGGTTTTGCCCTTGTTTATATCATGAAAACAATAAAAACAGGATTATATATAATAAGTAAGGAAATACAAAATGATTTAGCTATGGGAAGATGGGGAGGTGTTTCGTGCCATAATATTATTCTAACATATATTTCTAATACATAAATGACAGCTAGAAGGCTTCAAGAATATTATCATTTCTGTGTCCAAGCATACCTTCAAGAAAAGGGTATTCGGTATTTTAATAAATATGTTCTTCAACATAAGAACGAGGTATTTTCAATAAAAGATTGGCATTATGCTGATGTTGATAAACCGACAACTTTAGATTTAATTAGAATGTTAAATAATGAATAAATTATAAAGTTAAGAAAAGGTAAGGCTCTTTTAGAAATTCAAAAGAAATTTTATTGGTTTCCTGTTGTAAAAAGAATTATTTTGGATTCAGGAATAACAGGAAATCCTGATGAATATATGTATGATATTCTATGGGGTGAAAGCGATTCAAGGGTAATAAGGGATGAGGAAGGAGTTGAAGAAGAGAGGGAAGAGGAGGAAAAGGAGAAGAGAGAGAAGGAGGAGAGGGAGAAGAAAGAGCAGGATGAAAGAGAGGAGAGGGAGAAGAGAGAGGAGAGGGAGGAAAGAGCGAGACTAAATAAAAATCAAAATATGGAAACCGGTGAGATTAAAAAAAGATTGGTGGTATTACAGAAAATAACTCAACCCACCGAGGAGGAAAACAAAGAATTGACAAGTCTATTTGCAATACTTTCGACAAGACTGTTGACATCGACAAGATATTCATTTTAATTCAAGTTTTTCATTTTTTATTTTTTTTCTTAAATAAATGGAGAAGAGAGTGAAGGCATTTCTAAGGATTCATTATGTTTTAAAAATTAAGATTCAAATGTGCATGTTGGAAACTAAAAAGGTTTTTGCACTCTGCAGGAATTTTTCTCATAAATAAATGAGTTATTTTCTCAAATGTAAAAAGAAAACTAATACTAAAAATATTTCATATATTAAAAGTAAAAATAACAGGGTTATACAAAAAGGTATATGTTCGGTGTGTGGTTCAAAAAAAAATCAATTTATCTCCAAACACAAACTCGGAGGAGATATACAAAAGTTTTTATCAGGATGTAAATTTACAACGACTGGAATACCAGGGGAATTACATCTACCAGGGTATTGGTCCTTTCTGTGGTCCAGGCACAAACTTGGATAAAAGATTAGATGAGGCAGACAATCCTAAATCATGGAGTAAACCCATCAATAGAGTTGATGAAGTGTGCATGAGACACGATATTGATTATGGGCATACCACAACATTGGAAGGAAAGCATGAAGCCGATAAAGAAATGTTGTATAATTTGTCTATGATACAAAATCCAACCTTGAGAGAAAAAGTTGATCGGTTCATTGTAAAGAAGATGATCAGTGCTAAATTGAAACTTGGACTTGGAAATTCAAAAAAACTTATAGGCTCTAATGATGTCATAAAGACTGAAGAGCAATTAGCTGATGAATTACATAAACCAATATTCACAAAGTTTCGTAGAACGAAGGTTTATTCAATAATGTATGTAATATAATTCAATAATGTATGGAAAATAATAATGTATTAATCAAGTAATTTAATTATTAAATGAGTATGCTTCAATCAAAGTTTGAAAATAGGAAAATCAAATCTTACCTCAACAGATAAGAGGTTTGAATCCAGTTCATCAACTTGAAGGTTTAGTTCTATACAAGTAGTCAATCTCCAAGGAACCCCAAAGTCATCCCACTCAAGACTAGCTCATTCTGTGGGTCTTGGTTGCTCACAAGGTCTTCAACCAAGCCAACAATTTCGCCCCAAGTTGTGGCAAAATCGGTATTTTCATATTGCATTTCAGATACAATTTCCTGTGAGAGAAAATAATAATGTATTAATTAAGTTATTTAATTATGAAACGAGTCGATGTTGAAAAGGAACTGAAAATAGGAAATAAAATCTTACCTCAATGGATAAGAGGTTTGAATCCAGTTCATAAACTTGAAGGTTTAGTTCCATACAAGTCGGAGACTTCCAGGCAAGCACACAGCACACCATTGCCAGCAAAAAATATGTTTAAAATGGAGCCTGGGCTTGAGGCTTTTATAGGGAAAGACTGGTGGGTGTGCAAGCCCAGGCAAGCCTTCATTGGAAAATTTTTCAAAACCATAACATGCTGTAATTTTCTAGTGATTTCTTTGTGAGTCAGAGATGAACTGGAAATGATGTAAGAGTAGGCGGGGCTTAGCAAAAGTGTGCGGGGCTTCGGAAAAGTGGGCGTGGCTTATTTAAAAACCTCGTGAAAAGTGGGCGGGGCCTAGCAAAAGTGGGCGGGGCTTATAAAAATTCCACAGAGAAGTGGGCGGGCCTTAGCAAAAGTGGGCGGTGCTTATAAAAATTCCACAGAGTGGGCGGGGCTTAGAGGAAAGTGGGCGTGGCTTAACAAAAAATAACCTGTGGCTCAGGAGGTGGTCAGATGAGATCATGAAGAGAAGTTTATCATTTCATCATGGCACAAAAGGGGTATCTTAAAAAATATAAAGATTCAAATGTTTTGTTTATAAATATTTTAGATGGGGATTATTGTGCAAAGAAAATTAAACTATTGAAGGAATTTGAGAATGAACAAATCTTTTTGGTTCAATGAGTGAGCGAAACAATATGCATTGGTTATTTGAAAAAGTGTCCCGAGGCTTAGACGTTTCAGATATTTCTTAAGAATCACCTTTAACAAATCACATTACTACTTTGCTACTTGAACAAATCTTTATCTTGTCGCATTGATTATTTGAAAAAAAAGTGTCCCTCGGTTAAAAGGGGAGACAAATAAATAAACCTTGGGATAAAAAGGGGGTTTACTTTTTCGGGGAAAAAAAATGAATCGCTGAAAATCCCGCATTCATTTACATGGGGAAAAGTGAGCCAGAATCAGTATATTCACCCTACTACAATGACAGGACACGGTGACAGGACACGGTGATAAGACTTCACGAATGACGTCACAATTAATTTTTATTTCATTAATTAATTTTTTTTTAAGGATTGACGTCACAATTCTTCTTCTTCGTTTGGTATGACGTCACAATCAACACTGGGGACCTGGGTATGTGCCATACCTGCGTATGTGCCAAACTCCCAAGGTTTGATTATTATTCAAATTATTAATTAATCCCAAAGTTTGAATTTTCCTGAGGGAAACAGCTGTTTCCCAAGGGTTTGAAAGCTGTTTTTTCCCAAGGTTGGAATGAATCGTTGTGTTTGGTAGACATTTGTGAATACATTTACAGAGAGAGGGACGAGAGAGGAGGGGGAGAGAGGAGGCGAGAGAGAAGGGCGAGGGAGGGGGGTGGGGGGGGCAAGAGAGGAGGAGGGGGAGAGGAGAGGGGGAGAGAGAGAGGGAGAGAGAGAGAGGAGGTGAGAGAGAAGGGCGATAGAGTGGGGCAAGAAAGGGGAGGGACAGAGGAGGGGGGAGAGAGAGAGGAGGGGCGTGTGAGAGGGGGTGGCGAGAGAGGGTGGTGAGAGAGAGGAGGGGTGTCAGAGGGGGGGTGAGAGAAGGGTGAGAGAAGGGGGGAGAGAGAGGGGGCTAAAGGGGGGCAAGAGGAGGGGGGAGAGAGGGGGGCGAGAGAGAGGGGGCGTCACAATTCTTCTTCGTTTGATATGACGTCACAATTGATGCTGGGGACCTGATACTGCAGGCAGGAAGCTGCACATATCGGCACGCACCTACGGGCCCACCCCTACGGGCCCGCACTAGTGGATTAAAATCCTGCAGCGCACGCAATGTCCCTCTGCTCAAGCCAGCGCATGTCCAGGCCCGTCTGAAGTTTGCCAATTACCATCTGGATGATCCAGAGGAGGAATGGGAGAAGGTCATGTGGTCTGATGAGACCCAAATAGAGCTTTTTGGTTTAAACTCCACTCGCCGTGTTTGGAGGAAGAAGAAGGATGAGTACAACCCCAAGAACACCATCCCAACCGTGAAGCATGGAGGTGGAAACATCATTCTTTGGGGATGCTTTTCTGCAAAGGGGACAGGACGACTGCACCGTATTGAGGGGAGGATGGGTGGGGCCATTTATCGCGAGATCTTGGCCAACAACCTCCTTCGCTCAATAAGAGCATTGGAGATGGGGCGTGACTGGGTCTTCCAGTATGACAACGACCCGAAACACACAGCCAGGGCAACTCAGGAGTGGCTCCGTAAGAAGCATCTCAAGGTCCTGGAGTGGCCTAGCCAGTCTCCAGACCTGAACCCAATAGAAAATCTTTGGAGGGAGCTGAAAGTCTGTGTTGCCCAGTGACAGCCCTGAAACCTGAAGGATCTGGAGAAGATCTGTATGGAGGAGTGGGCCAAAATCCCTGCTGCAGTCTGCAAACCTGGTTTAGAACTATAGGAAACATCTGATCTCTGTAATTGCAAACAAAGGTTTCTGTCCCAAATATTTAGTTCTGTTTTTCTGATGTATCAAATACTTACTTCATGCAATAAAATGCAAATTAATTATTTAAAAATCGTACAATGTGATTTTCAGGATTTTTGTTTAAATTCCGTCTTTCACAGTTAAAGTGTACCTCTGATAAAAAATTACAGACCTCTATGTGCTTTGTAAGTGGGAAAACCTGCAAAATCGGCAGTGTATCAAATACTTGTTCTCCCGACTGTATGTATGTATATATATGTATATATATATATATATATATATATATATATATATATATATATATATATATATGTATATATATATATATATATATATTGTTGTGGTTACCAAATTCGCAAACCACCATTCAGGTCCCTTAGGTGAGGTATCTCGGTAAGTATATGTGTAGTTAGGCCCAAACCCGTTGTCTAGTGGGAATACATGTCATTTATGCGTGCTGCGACTCTTCAGGATAGCCGTTTTTCTTTTACTATCTTTATTTTGGACCAATCGCCATTGTTACCACCACCAACCACATCAACCACCCACCGCGGCGCCGCTTCACGTCACACCTCGCAACCGTCGCATCGCCACCGTTCTTGCGCCGCTTGTGGGTACCGGTCGTGCAGGGCGCGCGCCGAACAGCGTGTACAAAATCACGGATTTTGTGCTTCAAAAACGGATCAAAAACGACACACGCCCACTTTTTGCCGTCCAATCGGTGAGCGAGGGGCAAATTGGCCCCGCCCCCAGGGCGTTGGAGCGCGATCGATATATGCAAATTTATGGATCAAAAAGCATTCACGCCCACTTTTTCTCGGGCCAATGGGGAGCGAGGTGAAAGGTCGAAGGGAGGGGGTCAAAGATGAGAGGGCGAAGCCACGGGGCTGATATAAGCGACCGTGTTCGTCAGTCCAGTGAGTAGTAGAGTCGAGAGGGAACAGAGAGTTAAGACTTCGCGGGCGGTGGAGTTGGCAAGAAGGAGCTGGTCGTCGTGTGCGTTGGAGTCGGAGCGGAGGGGACGGAGCTGTGGAGAGGCGGCGAGGGCAGACGAGGGGGTGCTCGTGTCGTGCAGGGAGCTGCACCCCAGGGAGGCCGACAGCGCGACCCGGCCGAGGTGGAGACGCTCGTCGCGGGACAATAAAAATCCTCTATACCCCGAGCATCAGCAACCCCCTCCTGTTTCCCCCCGCGCTGAGATAGTGCGACCAAGGGGGCCCCTTTCCCACCCCCTACCAGACACTGTCCGCGAGGCCCGCGGAGTTGAGGCACCATCGCTGCTCCGCGTCTCATCACCAGACGGGTAGGCCTGACCCGGTCTCGGCCTCAGGCCCGCCTCATCTTTGAGGGTGTTCTTTTCCTTGGTTTTGGGTATGTGTTGTCGGCGCCGTCTGTGAAGTAAAATTGTATAAGTGTTGCCATGTGCTCGGTAGTCGGATAGCTCTGCATTGTGTTTCTCTTTTATATTTGCTTTTTGTGTAATATTGTGTTTTTCTTTTCTGTGTGCTTTTGGTGGAGTTGAATATGTGTGCTTTCCGTTCAGCGCGAATAAATGTGCTTTGTGTTGAACTGTTTCCCGCTTCGCTTCGTCATTTCCTTCATTGAATCCTCATCTTGCTTCACGTAAAGGGTTGGTAGTGGGCTGAATACGCCCGATAATTAATTGAACCGTCGAGGTCGACGATAACACCGCTCGGTTATCCCGATAGTACGGAACGGGTCGCTTAAGTGGCCCGTGTCCGAAGTCGACCTGCGGCGAGGTGCGATCGCCCGGTCTACCCTCCGCGTGGGTACTTAGGTAGGTCGAATTTGGCGAGCAACCCTATCCCACGCGGGGGCTGATTGGCTCGATCGCGGTGAGACCGAAAGGTCCACCCGTGACTGGTTCCCGGCGTTAGTCCGAGAGGGTCACGACTGGATTGTCCGTCCGGTGGGCGACGTGCCGCGATTCGAGTTACGTGGCCGTCAGCACGCCGGCGGGCGCGAATCCGCAACAATATATATATATATATATATATATATATATATATATATATATATATATATATATATATATATATATATATATATATATATATATATATATATATATATATATATATATATATACATATATACATATATACATATATACATATATACATATATACATATATACATATATACATATATACATATATACATATATACATATATACATATACATATACATATACATATACATATACATATACATATACATATACATATACATATACATATATATATATATATATATATATATATATTTTTTTTTTTTTTTTTCATTTTCCTCGCTCATATCGAATGCCTGCTCATCTTGGCTACGAATCGCTGGGTAGGTTGCAGTGCTTATAAAGCCTGGAGACGTCAGCGTTCGTGGCTTTAATTTGTGTCTATGAAAAACCGAGAGAATCTCTTGAACTAACAATGATTAGAAAATGTAAATTCCAGATTTGAAAGTATCAGCAGTTCCGACTTCGAAAAAGTGGTGATTTGTCTAATTCAGACATTGCACGGGCGATTCCGGGTGCATAATTGGATCTACGGCCATTACTAATCGTTTGCCAAGCCATGTGTTCTGTTGGAGTGCTTGAGTGCTTAAGCCACGTACTGAACTGTACAGTACAGTTCCTGTCCCGATTGGGATGTGGAGTCGACAGTTTCTTTTTTTTTTTTTGTATACCTTGTCGAAGCTCATGTGAGAGCTAACTGACAACGCACATTATGGGGGCATGAGACAGGAGGGGTGGGAGTGGGAGGGACAAAACATTGGGGAACACACACATTAGGAGATCTGTGGATCGCGCGCCTGGCAGGGAATTTTAAGGAAGTGGGCTTGGGTGGATTATCGGGGGTAGAAAAGATCGAGGATTTGGATGGGGGATGATAAGAGGTGGTGGTGAACAGCTATTTTGAAAGCCTGGAGGGAAGAATGGGAAAGAATAGAGTGAGGGAGTTTATTCCAAAGGCAGGGAAAAAGAGGAATGAAAGAGTGAAGGTGAGCAGTGATTCGTGATTTTGGTAGTTTTACCAGAAGGGTGTTGTTGGTTGACCTTGAGCGCCCTGAGGAAATGTGGTGGGGACAAATTGCAGAGAGAGAGCAGGCGGGGCAAAGCTGGAGAGGGGAGAAGAGAGAAAGACCACCGACCAACCTGCGGTGATTGAGTGAGAGGGAGAGGCCCAAAGACTCAGCCTCATTGCAGGAGATGCCAATGATCCGAAATGCCTTGGTTTCAACAGCGTGAAGCTGAGAAAGGTGGGAGGCAGGAGCACCAGCCCAGAGGGGAGAGCAGTACTCCATCAGGCTACAGACAAAAGCTTTGTCAGTGGTCAGGAGCTCAGGAGGGCCGAGGAAGGACTTTGCATGATGGAGGATTCCCAGTCGGCGACTGTTACTCAAAGGTAGAGGTACGTCTTCAGCACACACGGATGTGATACATATGGGTAGATTTGGATAAAATGACTCTCCATGGCTGTGTGGACATGCCCTGCATGTTACCGGTGCCGTGGGGGTAAAGTTTCATCCCTTATCTTCTAGAGATCCTATCACGTTTTGCTTTGTCCTTGCGCCTGTTTCTAAAGCACTGTTGATGACGTACGCCGACGACGCAACCCAGTACCCTTTGGGGGACGCTCCGCTTCTGCGATCCCACCATAAGTGTCGGCATGTTCTCTCCTGCTTAATCACTTTGCTGAGGCTCAAGGAAACGTGTGTTCCGCACTGGTCCAGAATAATGTCTGTCAGACACCAATCCTGAGTGTTGATGTAGCGACAGGCACACAGGGAGGTGCAGTGAAGAGAGGGCGTAGCAGAGAGGTGAAGTGGGTGAGGCAGGCAGGCGGAGAAGTGCAGAGAGACAGAGACAGATGGCGGCTTCGCGATCCACCTTTCATGAGCCCCGTGCGAAGGGTGGGGTGACAACCGAAAGCGACGTGCGGTCACCCGAATCGTGCTCCCCTATTGGATCCCGGCCCTGTCCTGCCAGGCTCCTTGGGCTGGAAGCGGTCTCATTCACACATCCGGCGAGACATGGCTGAGCTGTGGATGGTCTTGCACCAAACACCGTGACATGATTCGCCTTGCACCGAACTCCCGGGCTGTGTTCTGGCGACGAAACGAGGGTCATGTCAGTCCCGCATGCCCATTCAGGGCATACATGGTGAGATGCGGTTGGTGCTGTTAACATGCTTGGCCCGTCCCCATGACTCGCAGTCCACTGTTTTGATAAATTGTATCGATGTGGAGGCGCATAGTGATTTTTCCCTAGTGCGGGAGATGTTGGTGGTCGAGGTGGTGAGCGAAGGTTGAGCAAGGTGAGATGCCGTTGTACATTGTCACGTAGATTTTAATGAAACGGCGCGTCATGCGCGCGCCTGGCAGTGAGTTTGATCATGTGGTAATTCTTTCACAGGTGGCTGCCTGGGTTGGGTACCTGCTTCGATTTGTACCACGGTTCAAAGGAAAGGGTTGGATGGAAATCAGGATTGAAGATAGAGATATAGTTATTAGACTCACGCAATGCACTTCGTCCTGTTAATCCATTGGACATGAGGGGAATGTCTGACTGCACAAAGACTAACAAAATGACTGCCTGGGGATCACTGTATTTTGAGTGCCTTTGCCTTCGATTGTAAGATGCACGTGGTTTTGCAGAACTGCAACAATATTTTATATATATATATATATATATATATATATATATATATATATATATATATATATATATATAATATATTGTTGCGAATTCACGCCCGCCGGCGTGCGAACGGCCACATAACTCGAATCGTGGCACGTCACCCACCGGACGGACAATTCTGTCATAACCCTCTCGGACCATCGCCGGGAGCTAGTCACGGGTGGGCCTTTCGACCTCACCACAATCGTGCCAATCGGCCACCAGCGTGGGATAGGGTTGTTCGCAAAACTCGACCTACCTAAGTACCCACGCGGATGGGAAACCGGGCGATCGTACCTCGCCGCAGGTCGACTCCGGACACGAGCCGCTTGGGCGGCCCGTTCCGTACTATCGGGATAACCCAGCGGTGTTATCGTCGACCTGGACGGTTCAGATTAATTACCGGGATGTTGCACCCACGACGAACCCCTTACGTGATTCAAGATGGAGCGTCAATAAAGAAAGAACAAGCGAAACGGGCACAGTTCAACAAGCAAGCATTTTATTTCCCGGCACACGGAAAGCACGTATATACAGCCAGACGGAATCAAAATGCACATAAAGCAAATATAAGAGTTACAAACCGACTACGCGCATACACGGCAACACTTATACAGTTTCACTTCACCGACGGCGCCAACACACATTTATGCAAAAGCAAAGGAAAGAAGCCACCCTCCCAGACAAGGACGCAGACAGGCCCGCAGGCCAAATGTGCGCGTGACCTGGAGGAGCGGCCAGGTCCGCGAGACCGGGGAGGTCTTACCCGCGTCCTCATGACGCGTTGGCGGGCAAGCCGCAAATGTGGCCGCTCCGCTGTGCCCCGACTCCGTGCCCCTTGGCGGGTTTCGTTGGCACCACGTTTGGAGTGGGGTGAGAACGGGGGCCCCCTTTTGCACTATCTAAGCGTGGGGAAAAGGGGGAATTGTTGATGCCCTCGGGGAGGGGAGTGGCTGGCTGGCTTGGGTCCCGCGACGAGACGAGCGATCCCCCACACCACAACCTCGTCGCCGACCGCCGTCCTTCTTGCCTCGGACATGAGCTCCCTTGCTTGCAGTTCCACCGCGCGCACTCGACTCCACTCCGCCAATGCACGCTCCTTTATCCCCCAGGGCAACCTCTCGACGACACTCTCCAAGCAACTCCAAAACTCAACTCTCTCCAATTCGCCTTGCGCTCGCCTTTTTATAGGTGGCAGGAGCAGCCAATATGCAAATTTTAGGATCAGGACGCGATTGGAGGCGGAGCCACACCGCCCCCCGGTCAGCCATTGGTTGGGCAAAAATGGGCGTGAACCTCTCCTGATCCTAAAATTTGCATATCCAGACTTCACATGCACACACTTGGAGGTGGGGCCAAGCCGCCCCGCGCTCGCCAATTGGACGGAGGAGAAGTGGGCGTGAAGCGTTTCTGATCCGAATTTTCCCCTCGGAAAGGCCGCCATTCGCGCTCGCGGCTCGGTGCGTTCGGCACCAATCGCCGAACGGGCCCGAGACAGCCCGACGTTCAGTGTTCACAGGTGGTGCGGGAATGGCCGTAGACGCGATGTGGGATGAATTCGTGAAGGAACAGGCGAAGGTGGTGGAGGGTCTTCTGTGGTGAGGGTTGTGGTTGTTGGCTGCGGGTTGGAGCATGGTAGTTGGTAACGATGGCTGGCGTGGTGGTTAAGGTGGTTGTTGTGTGATGGCGGTTGAGATGTAGTTGATTCAAAATAACGACAGAAAAGAAAAAATGGCTAACTCAAAGCGTCGCAGCCCGGATGAATCGCATTTACCCATCGATACAATAGGTTTGGGCAAACTACACATGCACCTATCGAGATATCTCACCTGCGGGCCCTTTATGGTGTGAGGCGAATTTCCACAGCCGTAACAATATATATATATATGTATATATATATATATATATATATATATATATATATATATATATATATATATATATATATATATATATATATATATATATATATATATATATATATATATATATATATATATATATATATATGTATATATTGTGGATTCTCACCACTCCGGTGTGCGGATGACCGCCTTTATCCTGATTGCGGCTGCACACTCCCACCGAACGTGGTAATCCAGTCGTAGCTTCCGGATCAACTCCGAAATCCAGCTACGGGTGTGTTTTTAACCACACGACAACCTTGTCAATGCTCTGCTCGCGCTACAGGGTCCGATCACCGAATTGTCTATTTACCTAATTATTCGCGTGGACAGACGACCGAGAGGTTGTACCTCAACGTGACCTGTGCGGATATGAGCCGTTTCAAGCCGCTCGTTCTGTTTGCGATTGCCGAGCGGTTTATTATCGCCAAGCCCCTTCGGACCTGATTATTTTATCGGCTATTAAAAACCAGCTATTATTCCGAACGCAATTACGGCAGCTCATTGGAGGAAGGGACGCAACGAGCAGGTGAATATTCAAACAATGACATTTATTTCAATGCAGGCACGTATGCAATGAATGGGGGTAGGGGGGCAAGACACGAGCAAACCAAAGACGTACAGCCATTGTCTATTTATTACTTACTGTACAGACACTTAACAGTTCGACTTGTAGTACAAGGCGCCACAAACTTCCATGCAAAAAACCCCAGAAAAGGAAAGGTATAACAGGGCCCATAGGCCTTTCATGTTCCGTGGAGCTGTGAGACCGAAGGAGCTCCGTGAGACCATGCAGGTTTCCTACCATCCTCGTGGTGACTCGCTGGGCGACCCTCGATGTTTCGTCGTCAAGACGGCAGCTGGTGTAACGGCGACTCGGTTGGTCCAGGCCTTGCCGTGCGGCCTGGTTGATCGGGCCAAGCCGACGATGCCTCAGAGGAGCGAACGGGCTTTGCTCTTTTAGAGTTGATGCTCTTTTAAAAGCCCGCTCGCTCCTCAGCATTGCTCGGACCGTCTCGGGGCCGGCTGGTGACCTCTCTCCGGCTGCAACACGACCAACAGCCCTGCACTGGACTCGAACCTCTCCCGGACTCCAAACGAACTGAACGCGGTTGCTCTCCACCCCGAACTGGAACACGACTGCACTGCTTCTCCGTGTCTCAGCTCACCCTTTTATCGGGTGTGGGGTGGCCTTTGGTCTTTAACTTCGATCTTTCACCCCCCACTGGCTCCGCCCCTTTTGTCATTCTGATCCGATCCTGCTGTTAAACGCGGACGTGGCAGAGATCACCCTTACAACGCGGAGGTGTTTGGAATCGTTCTCGCTGTCAAGGATCCATCGCGTTTTGTCGGCGGAGATGCCTTTCGTCTCTGGATGCCGTTTGCTGGCAAAAAGATGGTGGCGTTTGTGGAGATGAAGGTGAGGAGATGTGGTCGTTTGTGGATGTGGTTTGTTGGGGAATAGACGGCGGCGTTTGTGGAGATGAAGGTGAGGAGATGTGGTCGGCGTTGTGGAGATGTTTTTCTTTGGGGGTCGCCGTTGCTGGTGAAAAGATGGCGGCGCAATGCAGATGATGGTGAGGAGATGTGTTCGTTTGTGGAGATTTTGGCGGTTGTGGCGTAGGTGGTGAGATGTTGTTCGTTGTGGCGAAGGTGGTGAGGACATGTTGGCGGTCATTGTGGAGATGTTAAAAACAACGATAAAAAAGATTATTCCACCTCAAGATTCACAGCCCGGTGCACGAATAAATCCCTTTTGACATTGGTGGGGAAATCTAACCTGGAACACACACTTATCGATATAACTGATATCTGGGAAACCTGAATGGTGTTCTGTGAATTTCCACAACCGTAACAATATATATCTATATTAATATTTTGGCACGCCCCTTTCTTTGTTCCACCATCAGATTTTTGTTACTGCATGAAATGAAACAAGATTTGGCACATATACTAATGATATTATTGTCTTCCTTAAGAGGCCCCTCAAAATTCAGTTTGATGCATTTTCACAAACTCCATTGGATTACATTCAAATTCGCTACGATTATGGCTTTTGGTCCAACTTAGGTCATTGGCGATAAATTTTTTCCATAACACTTCCGATATTCGAAAAAATCGATAAATCGATATCCCTCATGGGATTTTCCATTCAAATCCACTCAAGTTTAAGGCCTACGGGGGACGCAAATTTCCACTTTGCCCCGGGCGCTGTTTACCTCCGCAACGCCAAGCTGTTAGGGTTAGGGTTTGGGTTTGGGTTAGGGTTAGCTACCCTAACACTAACCCTAACCCTAACAGCTAACCCTAACAGCTAACCCTAACCGCTAACCCTAACTGCAACCCGAACGCTAACCCTAACCGCTAACCCTAACCACTAACCGCTAACCACCAACAGCTATTCAGGAAATTTGCAAGAAAGCCCGGGCAACGCCAGGCTTTATTGCTTGCCCGAGCAAAGCCGGGCATTACTACTCGTATGTACATGTATATGTATAAAAAAAAGACCGTTTTTACAGCCATTTTTCCCTGCTGTGCAGGGGTTTGGCTTTTTGTGAGGCAATGTTTTATGTCCGGATGCCCTTCCTGACGCCAACCCTGGTCGCCTCTTACGACACACAGGGATATGGTACACTTATTCTAACCGGGGCATACACCGGGACCAGTACACTGGCACTCATTTCGCCGACCTCGGAAGGATGACAGGCTGAGTCAACCCCCTGGTGTTAATTCAGCAGCAAACGGGGCTTGAACTCAGGACACTGGGATCCCAAGCCGCCACCCTAACCACTAAGCCAACACCAGGCTCATATATATATATATATATATATATATATATATATATATATATATATATATATATATATATATATATATATATATATATATATATATATATATATATATATATATATATATATATATATATATATATATATATATATATATATATATATATATATATATATATATATATATATATATATATATATATATATATACACATATACACATATACACATATACATACATACATACATACATACATACATACATACATACATACATACATACACACATACATACATACACACACACACACACATTGTTACGAATTCCACCGGTTCGACTGCCACGCCCAACTGCAGTCGCGCGTCCGCCGAAAATCGGAATTCAGTCGTAGCTTCCGGACAACTCCGAAACCTGCTACGGGTGCCTTAACGCACCATAAAATGCCAATATTCTGACCATGCGGCACAGGGTTAATCGCCCAATCTAGATATACCTCATTATCCGCGCAGACAGAAGTACCAAGAATTTATACCTCGACGGAACTCGTACGGAAATGAGCCGCTTAGTGTGCTCGTTCCGTGTGCGATGCCGAGCGGTTTTAATCGCCAAGTTCCATCGGACCAAATGACCACTTTTATTGGCTTTAACAGCCTGCTAATTTCCCAAACGCACCGTCGAAGTCAATAAGAGGAATGGACGCAACGAGCAGGTTTACATTCAAAACAATGGGGCATTTATTAAACAAGCAAGCAATCAATGGGGGAAGGGGACATGACACGAGCAAAGCCTACAGCCGATGTCTATTCATTTATGTACAGGCATTCACTTAAATCATTTGAACTTTAGAAGACAAGGCGCCACATCACAGACTTTCATACAAAACCCAGAAAAGAAACGGGCCTGTGAGCCTTTATTCGAACTCTGAGCCTGGATGACCGAAGGCTCGTAAGAGACCAGGCAGGTTACCTGGCTGCCCCTTGTGACGGCTCGAAGGTCTTCGGGTCGGTGACCCCTGGTCCTGCTTGGCCCTCGTGTCGCAACGCGCCAGTCGCTTGAGCAGCTGGGCGAGCGGCTTGAGTGGCTGCTTGGTTCCCCTCGGTGGTCCGGCGCTCATCGCGGCCTTTTGTCAAGCCTGGCAGGCGACGCTTTCGGAGAAGTGAACGTGTCCTTGGCTCTTTTTAGAGTTGATTCTCTTTAATGACCCGTCCACTACCTCAGCGACGCTGCTCGACCGCCGTCAGGGTCGTTTTCCCGGACCACCAAGCTCCGCCGCTGCCGCTGGCTCTCCTTGCCCGGACTCCGACGACTGGCTGGACTCCACCGCAGCTGGCACTTTGGCTTCTCCTCCCGACTGGCACTGACTTCCGAAACCGCAACTTGTACTGTTTCAAGACCGCCAGACTTCGTCGAGCTCCGCCCTTTTATAGGGCTTGGTGAGCCACCCCTCAAACTCTACCCGAGGCCGGGGCTCCGCCCACTCTTCACCTCCGACCTCTCACCCCTCGAACGCCTCGCTGGAAACCCCATGTTCGACGTCACTTGCTTGTTTCAGGGAAGCTGTCCTGTGATGCAAATGTGCAAATCGGCTCGCGTCATGGCCATTCTCCGGGCACCTGGTGGTGTGGAGGTGGCATTGTTTGTCGAGGAGATGATGGTGTTGCGATGTTTTAAAATAAAAGATAGAGAAAGAATAATGGTTACCTCAAAGATTCACAGCCCAGCACACGAACAATGCGCTTTACACATCGGTCGGGATCCTAACCTGAAACACATACTTGTCGAAATAACTGATCTCCGGGGAACCTGTACGATGTTTTGTGAATTTCCACAACCGCAACAAGATCTATAATATATATGTATATATATATATACATATATATGTATATATATGTATATATATATATACATGTATATATGTATATATATATATATATATATATATATATATATATATATATATATATATGTATATATATATATATATATATATTGTGGCGGGATTCTCACCCGACTCTTGGCGCGACCCTCACCACCGCCATCTCCGGGATTTATAACGCCGGCTGGCTCGGCACAGGCCTCGGGTCACACGTCTTCTATCGCGATACCAACGTAATCTGAGACCTTACCAGTTGGGGAAATAGAACCCCGGTTACAGACTGGTTTTGTCAGATGCCGAGCGTTTTCTGCCAGTCTGTAATGTGGGAGGATTCACGGGACCTCGGGAAGGATTGCGGCTTGGCGATTGGATCCAGCTCGCTCTCGCTGGAGCCTGGGTCCGAACAACTTGAAGACCACATGAGATGGAGAGGTTCGAGATAGGTTCTGGGTTTCAGCTGACCTGTCCTCCGAGCTGGAGCTGGTTATTAAAGGCCTCTGCCACCATTTCTTGGGTGTGTGTGTGTGTGGGCGTACGTGTGTCCGTGGGCCCGTCTAATAAGTAGGAACTGCTGTTAAGTGCAAGTGACTGTATATCATAAGTAGACGGTTGTAGTTCTTTTGTCGTGCTTTTGTTGCTTGTATAGGTGCATACATGTTTTGCCTTGTTTAATTGCATACATGCTTTATTATAATAAATGTCCTTTTGTGAATGTAAACCTGTTCGTTGTGTCCATTCCCTCATTGAACTGCCCCATCTTGCACTCGGAATATAGTTGGTTTTTAAATAGCCGATAAATAGGATCGGTTCTGGCGATAATACCCGCTCGGTTATCCCAGAACGGAAATGAACCGCTTAAGCGGTTCGTGTCGAAGCAGGCCTTCGCCGAGATGTGATCCCTCGGTAGGTTACCCGCGCGGGTACTAAGGTATATCGATATTCAGCGATTGACCGTATTTCACGCGGGTAGAATGCGAACTGGGCCGTGGTGGGATCAAAAGCCCACCCGTGACTGGTTTCTGGCGTTGTTCCAGAAAGTCATGACTGGATTGTCCGTTCGGTGGGCGAAGCAACCGCTAATGGTTGGAGGCGGTCGTTGGCACGCTGACGGGTGGGAAATCTACAACAATATGTTGATTATGATGTCATCGGTTCCTTCATAATGAGATTGTTATGGTTGTGGAAATTCACAGAACACCATTCAGGTTCCCCGAAGATCAGTTTTGTCGATAAGTGTATGTCCAGATAGATTTCCCCACCAATGTCTAACAGGAATTATTCATGTGCCGGGCTGTACATCTTTGAGTTGGTATTATTCTTTTGCTGTCGTTATTTTAAACAACATCTCCTCACCACCTTAATCAACAACCGCCAACATCTCCTCACCACCGTCGCCACAACCGCCAACATCCCCTCGCAACATCAACAAGCAAACAACGTCTCCTCACCTTCATCTCCACAGACGCTGCCATCTTTTCACCAGCAACGGCATTCCACGGACGAGCGGAATCTCTGCCGACAGATGCGGGGACTCCCTCGTTGGGGCAAGGGCCGGTGATTTCAGCCAAGTCCGCTTTCCACAGCCGGTGATCTCTGCCACGTCCGCTTTCCACAGCCAGTGATTTCTGCCACGTCTGCTTTCCACGGCAGAATCGGATCAAAATGACAAAAGAGGCATAGCCCGGGGGGGGGGGTGAAAGGTCGGAGGTGGAAGTCCAAACCCTCACCCACGAACCCGATTTAAGGCAGGGCTGAGACGCCCGGAGGGTGGTTCGGTTCAGTTCGTCAGTTGAGTTGAGGAGAGGAGCGTCGAGCGCAGTGGAGCTTGAAGTCCGGGAGAGGTTAGAGTCCGGAGCAGGGCTGTTGGTCGGTGGAGGCAGCCGGCGAGAAGTCGCCAACCAGCGCCATAACAGTCTGAGGTGATCGGGCCCCGGACTGTCCGAGCGATGCCGAGGAGTGAGCGGGCTCTAAAGCGAGCATCAACTCTAAAAGAGCAAGACCCTTCGCTCCTCTGAGGCGTCGTCGGCTAGGCCCAATCGACCAGGCCGCACGGCAAGGCCCGGACCAACCGAGTCGCCATCACACCAGCTACCGCGTTGACGGCGAGACATCGAGGGTCGTCCAGCGTGTCACCACGAGGGTAGCAGGTAACCGGCGCGGTCTCGCTGAGCTACTGCGGCCTCCACAGCTCCGCGGAAACATTGCAGGCCTACGGACCCTGTTCTCTACCCTTTCCTTTCCTTGGGTTTTCTTTGCATGAATGTTGTGGCACCTTGTCCTGTAAGTATAACTGACGAAGTGATTGTGTACATAATAAATAGACAACGGCTGCAGGGTCTTTTGGCTCGTGTGCAGTCCCTTACCTCCATTGCTTCAATGATTGCATACGTGTGTGAATAAATGTCATGGTTTGAATATTCGCCTGCTCGTTGTGTCTCTTCCTCCATTGAACTGCCATACTTGCATTCAGAATAATAGCTGGCTTTTAATAGCCGATAAGTTAATCAAGTCCGACGGGGCTTGGCGATAATAAACCGTTCGGCAATCTTAAACGGCGCGAGCTCTTTAAAGCAGCTCGTATCTGTACGGGTCCCGTCGAGGTGTAAATCGCCGGCTTATCTGTCTGCGCGCATACTTAGGTAAATTGACAATTCGGCGATCGGACCCTGTCGCGCGTGGACAGAAGAGTTGGCTGATTTACGGTGTGGTTAAAAACACACCCATAGATGGATTTCGGCGTTGTTTCTGAAAGCTACGACTGGATTGCCCGCCCGGTGGGCGCGCGGCTGCGATTAGTTAAAAGCGGTCGCCCGCACGCCGAACAGGTGGAAACCACAACAATATCATTCAACAAGTAAAATGCTTCATCTGATCAGATGAAAGAAATAATTTCTCTCCAACTGTTAGTCCGATGGACACTAATTTTTCAGAATGTAAACGGCGACATCTGTAGAATTTCTTTTTTTTAATAATTATGATGTCATAGGTCACATGGTACAGGTGCCATTTTGGAAAAATCGAAAAAAGTTGCACCTCTATATCTTTGAAATTGCTCCATGGAAAAAGTTGAAACATGGCTTATTGCCAAGTACTCCCCTTGGGGAATGAGATATGTTAATGATATCGGTACCTTAATTATGATGTCATAATTCAACAAGTACAACGGTTGATTCGATCAGTATGAATTTTATCTTTTTGCAGTTCTTGGACCGATTTCCACGAAATTTTCACCAAAGGAGCGCCTCCTGCTGTAGAATAAGTTGATAATTATCACATCATCGGTCATGTGGTTCAGGCTTCATCTTGGAAAAACCACACCTCGATATCTCTGAAACCACTCCATGGAAAAAATTGAGACCAAGCTCATTGTCAACTACTACTCAGGGGAATAAGATTGGTCAATGACTGTCATCAGTGCCTTCGTTATGACATCATAATTCGATAAGTACAACACTAGTCCCATCATTATGAATTGTTTTTTTTCTCAGCAACTGCTGGTCTGATGGACATGAAATTTTCACCACAGGAGCATCTCCTCCTGCAGAATATTTTGATGATAATCATGATGTCATCGGTCATGTGGTACAGTCTCCACCTTGGATAAAACAAAAAACATTGCACCTCTATATCTCCAGAATCGTTGACTGTGCAGGATAAGTATTCAATGAATAGCATCTCGTTTTGTTCTTGTTTTGTGCAACCTTGGTGTTTCTGTCGATGCATTTCTTTTTTGCTCATGGACATTGATTTTTACTTATTAATGAGAGAGCAAGGCGGGGGAGTTGAGGTGGGGGGCTGGGTGTCGGCACTTTCATTATTAGTTCTTTCATTTTGTTTGCAGTGGCTGCTGGTTGCATCATTGGTGCAAGTTTGACTGTGCCGCTGATGTCGTGCCCCCCCCCACCCCCCTGTAAATTACAGAAGAAATTTGGAATTTGGCCAGCATGCCAGTGATGGCTCACCTCCTCTTCGAGAAACATGCCATGGGAACTTTAATGTCCACCAACTAATGCTGTGAGAGAGGACGGCCAGTTGAATGTTCATCCGAAGGATGGCACACACCTTGATCCCTTTCCCTATCTGTGAAATGCAATGGTGACAGTTTATAGTTGCATCAGGATTGAAACCCAAGCATTGACAACTCAGGGGCAAGGGTGCCTCCCTGAAGGCCATCCTGCCAGCTCACATGGGGTGAACAAACTGGCTGAAAAACTTGACATTATTTGGATAAAATACAGAGTAAAGAAAATAACATGAATAACCTTTGCCTTGTTAACATAAGCATTGTGTTCCTGTCAGCTCATCGATGAAATGGACAACTTCTTGGAATGGCTCCAATCACAAGGTCTGAGAGCAGAAACAGCCCAAGCAGTGATCAATGTACTTGGAATTGAGAATCGGAAGGTTCTTCGAGCTTGTACAGACTCCGATGCATTGCGAACAGAGCTCCTCTCTCTCGCCAAAGAGAAATTTAAATTTGCAATGTATGCTGACTTCTGTAAATTTGTGAAATCTTTTTTGAAGCCGCAGGTTGTCCTGCTTGCAGGCTCTTATCTGTTGGGAAGTCTATTTGTCAACTTGGAGAATGTTATTCGAGAACTGTGCAGTTTCTGCCAAAAGTATAATGGATTCCAAAATGTGCAGCTGGAAAATGTTCCTAGTTTCCAGGGAATCGGTTTCAGTGATGTCTGCAACTTCCACGATCAGGATGATGGATTCACACCCAAGTCTGGTATGTCACTATTTTATACACCCTGTCATGTCAAGAAATACCTTGATGTTCAAGCATTGATGTGTTTTTTTTTTCTTCTTCTTGTAACTCATGGAATATCTTTTGGAACAATTTTCAGTTGTTGAAAATGTTTAGATTCTCGATAGTCAATGTTTTTTTGTTTTTTTGTTTTGTTCGAAATCACATTATATTCCAAAGTGTTCCATGTTTAACAGCACATTTAAGTTATCTCCATACAGGAAGTAGTTTGTTTTCCACTCGGATCGGCATTGACTGTGTGAGGGACATCCTCTGGGAGAAAGGATTCTGTTCGCCCAGATATTATCGTTTATCAGTTGCAGCCTCGATTGAGAGATCTGTTAGGATGGAGCAGAGGGCTCAGATGTTTGAGGTACACGTAGTTGGGGACAAGGCAGAAGGTTTTGGGAGGGTGGGAGGCTTAGAGGCTGAGGAACAGGGAAGGGGGGGGGCATAGGCTGAGAATTTAAGGTTGGGAGGGGGTGGGATGGGTGAAATGTGGGAGGGTGAGATGAATGGTAACCTGAGAGGGGCAGGACAAGTGGGGAGATGAGAGGGGGTGAGTGAGTTGGGAGGGGGGTGGGTAGCTTGGAGAGAATGGTGTGAGGAGCTTGGAGAGGATGGGGTGAAGAGCTTGGAGAGGATGGAGTGAGGGGGATGCAGAATGAGGGGACATGAAGTGGAGAAATGCTGATTCCAAATTCCCAAACTGGACAACAAAAATATTCTTAAGAGGAAGAATCGGAATAGATGATGGTGAAGGTGGGGTACTCTTCAGGGAAAAATATGGAAAGTGAAGCATTTTTAAGTGCTTTTAAAGGAAGAAGCATTCTTAATCAATGAAGAGTTTGAAGTGGTTGAAAAAAGGGGGAAAAAGAAAAGAACAAAAAGTACAGGCAGGGGAAATTCAAGTGGAATGAGATTTCATTGGAGTAGAATTTTTTTTTTTCTTTTAAAGTTAGCAAAAGAAATAGGATATTTTTCAGGTTGAAGTAAAATATTTGGAAAGAAAGAAGCAAAACGAGGAATATAGAGACGAAACGGACACATTTTTCAGGAGCCGGCTGAAGTAGGCCGTGATCAACACAAAAAACTAATTTGACAAATGCAGCAAAAGAAGGTACCAATACACACAGACGACATATTACCTTTTGAAATGAAATTCTGCCTCAGATGGTTTGGCACGTAACCGGCAAAATCCATTGTGATAGTCATCGGGTGGCATGGACGTAAAGCATGCCTGCCAAATGAGGATTGTATGTTGAAACAACTCACCAACTTTTTAAAGCAGCTGAAAATACTTGGAAATGTACCTGTGAGAAAGGGGTGTAGCTCTGCACAACAAAAGATTTGGAGAACTTTCTGAACAACTCTATACTTTCTGATCAAAAGTTAATATCTTGCAGCCCATGCTACAAAAACTCTGCTGTGAGCCCATGAAAGGCTCAAGTGTTCAGACATACTTCCCAGCAGGCACACAACGTTGTTGCAACGTCGTTTGCAGGTTCTATCCTGACGTCAGAATTGGGTCAGTGGGAAGTTGTTTTTGCAACACCCATGATGTCGGATTTCAACGTTGTGACAACGTTGAAATCTGACGTTGTTGCAGCGTCATGTTCTGGTTGTACCTGACGTCAGAATTGGGTCAGTTGGAAGTTGTATTTGCAAAATCCATGACGTCAGATTTCAACGTTTTTACAACATTGAAGCATGACGTTATTTTTCAACTTTATCACAACATTCATAAAATGGAGTTTTTGTTTTTACCCTTTTCTTTGCATGCCAAAGAAACGAACATTGCAGTGCATGACACCCTTCAGCTTCCAGCTTGATGGAGCCCTCGACACGTAGGTCCAGGGCCATTGGAGCACCGCTGTTCTACTGGTGCCATTATCAAAACATTGAAGTTGTCTTGCAACATCATTACGTTGCACAGTAACACATAATGACCACAACTTGAAAACAACTGGAATTCATAATCATTTATTATCACGCATCACGCAGAGCATGATTGCGGCAAAAATATACAAGCAGTATTAACAATCATAATATCTTTATTCATACCAAAAAAGCACACTCAAATACAAACGTACAATAAATAAAAGTAGATACCATTGCAATTGAGAAACGTATTCTAAAAATGGGGAATAACAAGCTCAAATGAGCTAAGATCCTCGTCCTCTTAATGATGACGTCATAAAAACGAATATGACGTCATTGTGATGAATCAGTTTTGTGAAAATTATCTGTGCTAATGCCCGGCTTGATTCCCACAAACAAAATTCAAACAGCTTGCCGAGTTTCGGAGATAATGGTATAGGCGATTTCCATTTGCGGCGATATCTTGACAACAACTTTTTTTCATGGAAGAATTTCCAAAATCGGAGATGGTTACTGTCTGCACGTGGGCTTTCTGCATATACAAAGTAAGTTTCACGAAGATCCGATGAAAACTCTGGGTTGTGAAACAAAAAATGTCAAAAAATAGGAATGACAGCATAAAAATTGATATGACGTCATAGTGATGTATCATATGTGCGGTAATTCATCTCTGCAAATGCCCTGTTCGATTTCCCCCAAACATAATTCAAAAAGCTTGCCTTGTTTCGGAGATAATTTTTTCAGCAATTTCCATTAGCGGAGATATTTTGATGTCATAACTTTTTTTCTTGGAGGAATTTTCAAAATCGGAGATGGTTACTGTCTGCGCAGGGTATTTTTACATATATACGCCAAGTTTCAGGAAGTTTCGATGAAAACTGTAGGCGGTGAAACAAAGAAGTACACAAGAACAACAACGTGAGTAAGACTTAGTGATCCTCCACGAGGATCTAAAATGAAATACCACATGGGTAAAAGTCGTAAATACCTTTTTGACAAATTCACTTTGTGCAAAGCACAGTTAACAATTCAAATTCAGAAAGTTCTGCTCCAGAGAGGAACTTTGGAACTTCTCTCTCAAATATAATTGACTCCACAAAGGCACCTTTGAGTACAACAACATCATCATGCAGTGTAAGTAAAACTGCTGATAATTCTATGCTTGCATACATTATGGGCATTCGGAGCATAAAAGGTATTGACCGTTAACTTGCATTTATATAAAATGTAATTAAAAGTTTTAGCTACTGATGACGTACTACCTATTGTTACAAGATTCATAATTAAGCAACCTCAGGTAAGAACTAGAGGGGGAGCACTCGGGAGAGTGCAAAACCTCCGCCGCCAATACTGCTGGGTCACTCAAGTGAACCTCATGTCTTATTCATTAAGTATAATGTCAACAGTGCTGAGAGTTATAGTTCTTTTCTCCAACATTTTTTTTTTGGGGGGGGGGGTTGGAAATCACTTAAAACATGTAAAAATGAAAAAAAAAATCAATTTCGTTGAAAAAAAAGTTGCAAATTTTTTTTTTCTCCAACAATTTTTTTTTGGGGGGGGGTTAGAAATCAATTGAAACATGTAGAAATGCAAAAAAAAAAATTTTCTTTTTTTTGGGGGGTAACATTTTTCTGGGGGGGGGTTGGAAATCACCGAAAACATGTAGAAATGCAAAAAAAAAATTCCTCCAGCAATTTTTTTTTTTGGTGGGGGGGTTGGAAATCACTTAGAATATGTAGAAATGCAAAAAAATAAAATTTCTCTCAATTTTTTTGGGGGGGGGGTTGGAAATCACTTAAAACATGTAGAAATGCAAAAAAACACTTCTCTATTTCTTTGGGGGGGGTAAAAAAAAAATTGGGGGGCGGGGTTGGAAATCACTTAAAACATGGAGAAATGCAAAAAAAAAATTTTTTTTTTCTCTAACAATTCTTTTTTTGGGGGGGGGACCAAGTCCAAAATTTCGTGGCATGATCCTTGGACCATACCTAACCCCCCACCAAGTTTCGTCGAAATCCGTCGAGGAGTTTTTCTGTAATACTGTTCACAAACAAACAAACAAGCAGAAAGGGGTGAAAACAGTAACCGCCATCCATCTTCGAAGATGGCGGAGGTTAATTATGAGAAGACGAAGAACCACATATAAATTTTGCAATCCGACATAATAGTTGACATTCAATAGGTAGAAATTCAGCAATGACTGGTAAAAGAGTACAATATGGGTCCCACTTGGGAAGTCAAAAACCTTTCTGATAGAATTTCTCCATGATATATATTATTTAGAGATATTTTTGACTTGTTATGTCCCACAGCGGGCATCAATAGAATGAGGTGGAAAAGACTTAAACAGATGATACTTGACATGATATGAACAGTGCATAAAATTATATAAAACTGAATTACAATCAGGCAAATCAATGAGACCAAATATATATCTATGTGTGTGTATTCATACAAAGGAAAAATATAAATCTAACATTAAGTATGGAAACACAATTTTGAATGCATCTCACGTAAATAATTTCAAAGGGCAAAAAAATTAATTTGTTGGGTGTTTTCAATCTTAATTTCACAAGAAAATAAAATAACCATTATGCATAAAAGTACATGTAAATATTTTCACAATGTAAACTTAGGCTGGATTTCCAACATACAACATTACAATTAACTATGCTGCAAATTCTTAATAATCAAGGACGTGGACGGCTGGCACAGCGTGTTGCTGTTACTCGTTATTATTACATTAGTACATGCCCGTACATGCGTGGCCGTACGTGCAAAAAAAAACAAATAAAAAAAACGAACAACTTTCAAACAACCACACATGCCTTCGCTCTCATAAACGACGACTGGATTGGGGCATTGTGTTTATCTATAAATGCGCATAAGAAATCGAGAAATTGTGAGAATACAGTAAGTCATCACTATCCGGAAGTCTGTACGTTGTAACCTGTAATGGGGAACGTGGCGGAGGATCTCTTCCCCATCAGCCACACCTACGCAGTTGGTTTGGTAAATAAATGGCCATAACTTGGGAAGCACTTGTCCGATTAATATCAAACCTTGAAAAGGCACATACTCAGGTCCCCAGCAATATAGCTGGCAAGTTTCAATTAGATCGGACCAGTGGTTGTCAAGAAACAGCGGACACAGACATACAGACACAGATTGCTGGAATTATAGATAGATGAGGGCTTGTTCCTGCCTGCACCTCCATGCCGATGAGGGGCATACTTCAAATGTTGCGATATGGCAGTGTCCACAGCCACCTCCGTTGCTGTTGGCTGACTGGCCATGGTACTGTCTGAAAAATAATAAGAATTTCCACGTCGTATATATTGGGCTTTATGATCATCAAACAAGACTTGCAATGTGAATTACGCTCAAGTCATGCACATTATAAACTGTCATTTCGCAGAAGTCATTACCTCTGACAACTTTATAAAAATTCAGGTTCCCAAAAGGTCTCTTACCATTCTTTCCACACAAATTGTATGTGGACATCACAGCATTGGACATCACCCTTATTTTATAAAATAAAAACAATTTAGTGCACCAGTGTTCGAAGCAGCTTGTAACAAATTTTAAGTTCCACTGCCCTTAAAAAGCCTCAATTAATATTATTCTTGATAATATAAAGTTATTTTCATGTCTTTTGAGAACGATTTTACCAAAGGAAAACAATTGTGCACCGAAAAACTTGAACAATTACTCTATAGTGACAAACTACCGCAATGAAGGCTTCATTGTTACAAGCGGCAGTTTGTCAGCGGCCAAAGGGTTAATATATTTTTTTACGACAACACCACATTTTTCGGCGCTCAATAACTGACAATTGTTTTCCTTTTGCCTTTGGTTTGGCCTAACTCGTTAAAAGAGGACATAAAAATAATATATTGTAAAAAATTATATTAATTGAGGCTTTTTTTAAGGGAAGTGGAACTTTAAATTTGTTACAATGCGGTAATTCATCGGACCCGAACGGCCGAAGCATTATCCACACCAGAAAAAATATTTTTAAAAGGCTCTGCACCAAACTTGAACCAAGCCAGGCCCACGGAAAAATGAATTGATGATTTACCGTCGATTTGTACACACGATCAGGGCCATATCAGCGACAGTGAAACGTGATAAACGAATGATGAAATTGGGTGTTCGAGGATTCGATCGTCAGATGCACGTTCGATTCCAACGCTTGAACCACGATCGAGTGCCCCGAAGAGCTCGGGCCCGGGAGAGTTTCCATTGAATGTAACTATATAGATTGCAGCACAACAGTAACAGGAACACATCATGGATTCTGTGATCTTAAAAACGTCCAAAAACAAAAGCTAAGACACATAAAATCGATTCATAATATTATACTTACCAAAAATGATCATGGCAGAAGATAATTTTAACTAAAAAAGCTAAAGTCTTCTGCAGATTAAAGCGGATCGTGTGCCACACTCAAACAGCTGAATGTTCACAAGTTTAACCAAACTTTGCAAAGGGCGGCTCGTGATGGGGAAATAGCAATTAGCCAATCAGATGTCTTCTCCAGTGAAAGGCAGACACAATCACATGTCACGAGGTGGAAAATCTCTCACCTTGTAGACACATGAGGCAGAAAAAGCAATTTTAGATAATCGTGCTGCGGCTGTACCGCGTCGTGATATGGTTGTACAACCAAGCGGCCTATTCCCGACGTCATGAATCTTTCAGACTGACGTCGTGTGTCTGCTGGGTTGTTTCTTCGCAAACCTTCATGCTTCTTAACACTGATGTGTAGATCATATTGAGGGCTTGCCAATGCACATGGAAAGTCTAAAGTGATATTTACGATAAATCATGTTTGAGAATTGTGTGGGCTTTGAGTGCCATTACAAATATATATTTCTTGTTTGGTTCCAGGGCCACAAGATAAATGAGTAGAACACGTGGGAGAGCGCATGCCTCCAGCACACAATGCCAGATCCAGTGGAACAGATCGAGTGCAATAACTTTTTGAAATATCATGCCATGTTTTGTTTTTAGCCCCATCTCTCAATGGTGAAGAATCACTTTAAAAATTAAATAATTGTCATGTCCAGATCCGAATTCGGATCTTGAACAAATTCGAATCAATTCATCCTCATCACACACCCAACCTGCCCATCAAGCTTCGTCAGAAATCTATCCACAACTTCTTGAGACATCATGCTCGATATCTCTTTTGGAATGATCTCCCAATGGTGAAGAGTCTCTTAAAAAAAATTCGGAACCAGATCCCGATTTGGATCTTCACCAAAATTTTACTAATTCTCTAGTCAAACACCCAACGTGTCCATCAAGTTTCGTCCGATTCTGTCCACACATTTTGAGATATCATGCACACAAACAGAGGGAAAGGGGTGAAAACATAATCTTCCATTTTTGGTTGCTGAGGTAATTGCACTCGAGTTTGCATTTGTCAGTAAGAGGAGAAGCGTCATTGTGTTGTGACAACTGTTGCTGCTTAGCTCATTGTATGAACAGAAAATGATACGAACCCGGGACCTCTCATCCATTAATATTTCTCGGATGTGAGTCCGATTTGAATTTAGGAATGTGACATTTGTGGTTAACCTTCTTGCAATTGCCCCTGTCTCGTATAAACACTGAAAATTAAGTTGTTGTTTTTGGTGCACATAGCCAAGGCTCGTAGAATAAAAGGGTCTTTGAATTGTGGTTTAGCACTAGCAACGAGAGGTTAAAAGTGCCTTGTGAGTAGAACCGAGTCACTGAAAAACACACTCGCAGCGCGTGCACAAAAAGCCCCTTTAACATTCATACGTCATTTCACAAGGATTGTGCTTTTTTACGTGATATTACAGTAACACATGGACGAAGATATAACAGACAAAACACAAACAATCCGGTTTGGAAAACTTGGCTTAAATGAGTTAGATGCAGCTTCTGGCAGTGACAAGTTCAATCAACAGGTGTAAAAATCCATGAACCAGAAGGCATCGCGAGAGATCGCAAAATTATAGTGTGGCTTATATTCACCAACTTATAGTAATAACGAGTCAAACATGGAGAAATACTTATCTCTAAAATGGTTGCGACACACGTCGGCTTGTAAAATATTTCTCGTAAACACCTTGATTAATCTCCCGTAACGGCGGCAGCATTATGGAGCCTCATTCTACCAGCGGAAGTGACATCTATTCCATACTACCTGTTGACCGGGTTTATATTTGGCAGTTTTAAACTTGATGTTCTTCATTATTTTCAGGTGATGTCTATCCTGGAAATGTGGAATCTAGACGGCACAACTGTTCATCTGTCTCAGAAATTTTAAGATATTCTTCTGCAAAGGAAGATTCATATGTTCATTTGACAAATGGCAGTTCTATCTGTTCTGCAACAGGTGAGCAGAAACCTCCAAAATGAACATTCAATATTTTGAATTTAGGGTTGAAAATTTTCAGGAGTGAAATTTTTTGCATTTTGAGTTTGACAAAAAAAAAAAACATAAAATAACTTGTTCTTTGTTTTTGTAGAACAAACAAGGAGTCCAGTTGGGCAGATCAGGTCCAGGAGCAGCGTGATTGTGAAGAAGATGTCTGTTTTGAAGAAACAATTCCAAGAACAAGACTCACGACCTTCAAATTCCAAGTATACATCCGGTGAAAACAGCACAAGGATCAATATTAAATTAAACAAACCCAAAAAGGTGATCGAAATGCAAATGTGTAATATATGCAATGAAGATTTTACTTCACCAAGAAACATCAAAATACACATGAGGACTCACAGAGGAGAACGCCCACACAAATGCTCTATCTGTGATGAAGGTTTCTCTCTGAAAAGCGATTTGAATATGCACATGAGGATCCACACAGAAGAGCGTCCTTACAAGTGCTCTGTCTGTGATAAAGGCTTCTCTCATGAAGGCAATTTGAATGAGCACGTGAGGATCCACACAGGAGAGCGTCCTTATAAATGCTCCATTTGTGATAAATGTTTCTCTCACAAAGGCGATTTGAATAAGCACATGAGGATCCACACAGGAGAGCGTCCTCACAAATGCTCCATGTGTGATAAAGGTTTCTCTCACAAAGGCGATTTGAATAAGCACATGAGGATCCACACAGGCGAGCGTCCTTATAAATGCTCCATGTGTGAAAAATGTTTCATCCAAAAAGGCGGTTTCAACATGCACATGAGGATCCACACAGGAGAGCGTCCTTACAAATGCTCCATCTGTGATAAAGCTTTCTCTCGAAAAGCAACTTTGAAATTGCATATGAAGATCCATACAAGAGAGCAACCTTAAAAATTCTGTTTCTGTGATAAGGGTTTCTCTCAAAAAGGCAATTTGAATCACCATATGAGGATCCATACAGGAGAACATAAAAAATCCTGACAAAAGGAACAGACAACAATACAGGAATGAGAAAATGCGTAAAATAATCATCAAAGAGTACCCATGCAGAATAAGATTACTTCTGAAGTCATCCCTCTCTCCAATGAACAAAACCAAAGCTATAAACCAGCTTGCAGTGCCGGTATTCCAATATAGCTGTGCAATTATAAACTGGCCACAATTGGAAATCATCAATTTAGACCCCAAAACAAGGAAACTTCTAACTATTCACAAGATGTTCTGTAAAAACCAATGCATGCTGAGTTTGTACTTACCAAGACGAGAATGAGGAGGCAGTGTGATGGAGCTTCACCAATTGCAAGGAACATCATTTGTCAGACTTGCGGAGTATGTGAAAAACTCAACAGACTAGAGCATGAGATTTGTACATGAGCAAGAAAACAACAAACCAGAAATGGGATCCTTTATCCATTCAGCAACAAACTTCCAAAAACAGCTGCAAATGATGGATACGGCACAGGTAAACCAAACAGAAACAAACACAGCCCCAATGATTGCAAAGAAAAACTACAAAAAGAAATATCAGCAGATATACTCCAACAAATGGGAGAATGATCGAAAAGCAGGAAGGTTTAAAAAAAGAGTTTGAGAAAACATTCATAGACAAGGAAGGCTCATTGGAATGGCTAAAAGGAGGTCAAATTAATTAGGATGTAGAATGACTCATCATAAATGCTCAAGATCAAGGTCACCACACTGATGCCTTCAAGAAAATGGCGGGAAGTATGGATATCACAAACAAAGCATTGCGTCTGCATATAATGCTCAAACACAAAAAGGAAAAGTCAGCATTCTTGATTGAGGTTTCATCTCCCAGTGACTTTGGGTTAAATACCACAGCAATCAGTAAAATGACCAAATACCAGGATCTGAAAAATGACATCAAGAGGACCTCAAAATTAAAGAAAGCTGAAATTGTACCAGTGATAGTCGGAGCGAGAGGAATGGGAAAGAAAACCCTATCTGAGTCATTAAAAATCACTCCGAACGAGCCACAAGTGGGAGCTGTCACAGGTTCAGTGAAGATTTTGAAGAGTCCTTGGAACAAGGCTCCAACCTTCACCTGAACAGCTCTGGCTTGGGATTGACAACCTACACATTTGCCTGCTGACTCCACCTGCTTCACCACCTCGCCGCCCTTCTCCGCCCACTTTCTTCGGACTTCGCCTCTCTCCACCGATTGACTTCTAACTCCACCCAAGTCCCTCCCTTCATGCCCGATGGTCGTGTCTCATTCTCTGGACGGACGCTAGCTGCATGAAGTTCCACGAAGCAAGAGATGATGCGCCAGCTGTCAGGGAGGTATCGCCCAGTGAAGCATTCCCCCAAAACGTATTGTTTGCACGGTCGGGCAATCATGCAAGGTATTGAGAGACCGTTAGCCTCATCTCTCCTTTTTCTTTTCATCAACTCCTCTTCATCGGGGTGTGTGCATGCGTGCGTGCGTGCGTGCGTGCGTGCGCGCGCGCGCACGCGCGTGTGCGTGTCTGTCCTCGCTTAAGTTAAGATTGCACAAGAATTATATCGGGATAACTCTGCTCTGTGTCTGCTTTTGTAAGTTGCTTGTATTATTGCCACACCGATCACATGTCTTCCTCTCTCTGCTTGCACACCACAATGAATGCTATATTCACTGTGCCACATACCTTTCCTCGCCTGCCTGTAATAAATCCTTTGTAGAAATGTTCCCAGCTCGTTTTTGTCTGTTCTTTCATTGATCCAGCATGGTCCATATCCTAACAAAGCCGGGACTTTATTCCGAACAATCCATTCATTTTCGCCGGTACATCCTTGGCAATGTCACTCGGCTGCATCTGATCCGGTTCGGACAAGGCATACCGAGGGCGTGTCCCCCGCTAATTAAATCACGGGATTAATTAGGTGACCCGGTTAACCCACAGACGGAGGACCCTCCGTCTGTGAACGACTGTGAACGCCAATAATTTATTTTATTGTTATAATAAAATATGACTCCGACAATCCAGAGTTTTCATCGGATCTTCGTGAAACTTGCCATGTGTATGCAGAAAGCCCACACGCAGGCAGTAACCATCTCCGATTTTGGAATTTCTTCCGAGAAAAAAAGTTGACGTCATAATATCGCCGCTAATGGAAATCGCCTATACCATTATCTCCGAAACTCGTCAAGCTGTTTGAATTTTGTTTGTGGGAATCTAGCCGGGCATTAGCACAGATAATTTATCGCAAACCTGATACATCACAATGATGTCATATTCGTTTTTATGACGTCATCATTTAGAGGACGAGGATCTTCGCTCATTTGAGCTTGTTTCCCTTCATATTTTTCATTCCCTTCAAAGAGTGATCAAATGAATATTTGTTCATGTTCTACTTAAGGTAATAAATTAATTTCATTATAACATTCATCTCCATCGAGCATATTCACAAAGATTATTTTGGAACTTAGTTCTTGGTTTAAATGTCTTTGTTGAGCAGAAATGAAATGATAAACTTCTCTTAATGCTCTTGTTTGACCACCTCTTGAGCAACATATCATTTTGAGATTGCAGTAAATTGTTTTTCCATTGTTCAATTGATAACCATCAAAGTTCTCAGTCCATTCAAGGATATATATTTTTTTTCTTTTCATCTCCAACTTATTAATAATTTTCTTTACATCCTCCAACTTATTTGTAATTAAATTTATCCGCTTATTTGTTTTATCCACTGTCACCCTGGTTATTTCTTCAATAAGACTTATTTGATATTTTTCACATTCTTTATGTTTTACATTTGAATACCAAGGCTGATTACATCTCCACTCTTTGGTTTGGTTATTGCTTGGTTCTATCATTTATAAATCAGTAAAAAGACAGCGGTAGCCCGTTAAAACCCCCAACCCAATATCTTAACACATACTTATAACCATAAGGGAGACTCTTGATTCCATTCTCTAAAATATATATTTTATCATCAAAAGCTCCAAATGCTTTCTTATTTATCTCTTCTGTATATAATTGATGTTTATAACTTCTTATTGCATTCATTTTTCTGGACTCTTCCTTCTTTAAGGTTAAAGAGTTGTAATAATGTTTAAAGTTTATTGTTTCCTTGATTATATTTTGCTTTATTCCCTTTAACTTCTTATCACACCTTTCAATGTTATTATTGTCAATATACGTAAAAGCAAAAGACTTTGATCTCAATCCTATACATTCAATCATGACCTTCCCACCCAATTCATCTTTAAACTTACCAATAGCCTTTTTATTCTTTCATGAAAACAACACATCACCTGCCTTATAATTACTTGTATCATATATATCAATATTATCAATCATATCCTCATATGCATCACTTGTCTTAATTTCTAATATAAAACTATCTGTATATATATATATATATATATATATATATATATATATATATATATATATATATATATATATATATATATATATATATATATATAACAATGACACATTATTCTTTTACCTTGATTTTATATTATTACAGTTATAGTCATACATTAACGACTTTGACAAGTCAAGAATTGACGTTCCTATATAAATCGGTTTATCCATTTCAATACTCTCTTTTTTTCAAAAGAATTGCACAAAAGTTCTCTGAAAACACCTCCGTTCACTCAAAACTTGGTCTATTAATTAACTTTGAAGCCTGTTTCCATGATGTAGCAAGTCTTGTGTTTTGTCGATTCCTAACATTTTCCACTATCTTTCCAAATACAGCATTATTCATTAATTTCTAAAAGTCCTTCTCAAAATCTGTTTCTGCATTTTTTCTCTTTTCTGGATTAAAATCAATATACTTCTTTAACCATGGACTTTGTTTAAATTTCAAAATCCTATGAATTTTCCTCACTCTCAACCCAGCAGATAAATACTGTCTCAAGTTTCTTTGATGTAAAACATAACTTTCTTTTTCATTTAATGTAGTAAGTAGTTTTTCTGAAGATTAACCCTTTATATTAAATGACTGTTGGTAATCACTTAACCATTCTTTTCTTGGACTTTTATTATCGGAGGCATAGGGAAAGTCTTTATGTTTATTATGAAGTTCTTCAGGGTATTTTAAATCGACCTCAAAATAATATCCAACTTCAGCCTCATCCAATTTTTTTTGAGAGGAGTTAACAATATCAAGTAAAACTTTTTCATAATGTTTTTCTTTAACCCATTTAAGTTTTCCAGAAGGTAAAGTTGAGACATGGCCCACCCGTACAAATTGTTAGCATGATAATACATCAGGTAAGAGTTGTCCTCATTCTTATTATAATCAGGAAGATATTTGTTATTTGCTGTGGCATATCTCTTGGAACATACTTGAGATATTCCTCCTCTTTTAGCCTTCTCTATCATTAAAAGCATATCAAAATCACTGATTAATTCCAAATTTTGATTTGTCATTTTTAACATCACGCTCCAAGCCAAACCCAGGGCTGTGTAATCGTGAGCGGGGTCTAATCCATAAGAATTTTTATTGTGACAGACTGTTCTAAAAGTTTCATACACATCACTTAATAACAGTACATCAGTTTTAAGATATAAATCATGATATTCCCCAAGATTCTCTGTGTTAAACTTCTCCCAAACCTTTTTAGCTTGTGTATCGTCTTCATCAGAAATATGAGTTTTATTCAACTTCCCATAGAAACTTTCCCTAGAAGGAAGTTGTGTTTCTTTAAACCTTTCAAATGGATCCATATAGTCATAAGGATATATTCCCTTTTGTGATAGGAGATCAATCTCTTCTTGATTTGAGAAATATGATTTAAGACTCGGGAAGTTTTTAATATTTGATGCTAACTCCCATAAACTTGTATGTGTCAAGAAATCTGATATACGTTATGGGGGATGTATAAATTGTTTTGTGAATGAGATGTATTTTTGATCTGTGTTTGGAATGGTGAAAATATTTCCGAATGTCTTTGAAAGTTCATTTATAAATAGATGTTTGTCATAATGAGCGTTGTTGTGAAGAAAGACGGGAATAAAGTTTTGGACGTTTGTAATTCATATTACAACAAGAATGAGCGGGACCTCTATATTTACCAGTAAGATGACAATGATCTCTAACTTTAAACTCCATTATTTCCTCCTCACAAATATGACAGGTGCTGTTCTCTCTAAATTCCTTTTCCTCTTCCTTTGTTGATGACATTGGTTTTTAGGTTTTCACCATTATTTCTCTTCGTCTTATACAATCTTTTTCCAATCGCCTTACAAACTCATCTGAGGCATCTTCCCCTCTATAAAGTTCTTACTTGTATTCATCACCAACAGCTGATTTGATATCACAACAGAAACCACAAGGAGTATGTTTTTGATATTTATTTGTGTATGATTTATTTGGGTTTTGGGAAACAGTATCTATCTTTTCAAGGATACTTTCAAAATCAGCATATATCACAAACGGATGTTTTATAGATTTGTTAAAATCTTTGAATGGTATGTTTGAACCTGCTTTTGGCAAATTGAGTTAGGTTGATTTATGATTTCTACAATATTTCGAATGTTGATTTAATCGTTCTTTTGTGTGAAAGGAGTTGAAACATCTCTTGCAAGGATACGTTTTACATTTTTTCTTATATAGTTGTGATTTGGTTAATCTTGAGAAATTTTTGATGAAAGCAAAATGTGATTTTTTCCTTTGAAGTAAAGTGCAGAAGGTCAATGTGTGTTTCATCATTTTTACAGTTTGAAATTTTTAATATCTGAACTTTGTTTGTATCTATTAATCCATATACATTAACAGATTGATTATTCATTTTCTCAAATTTCGGAATATCATTGACATTGGAAACTGTAAATCTTTAACATTTAATGTATTTTCATATCTTCTCTATTATTTCCGAGTTTGTGGTTTCGTGTCGCGCTATCTTCGACTTTGTTCTGTGCTCAAGTAACATGATATTCCGCTTACATTATCTCAAGGACCATATGAGGAGAATGGTACAAAAAAAAAGTAAATAAAATGGTTCTGAAACAGTGAAATCGTATTCCACTTACTGCATTGAAGTAAAATTACTTCTGATACTCTGCATCAGTTCCTTTCTGAAACACACCCACCCCAACATGTCGCGCAGAGCATGGGTTATGCCAGTTTCTTATAATGTTCAACCCTTTCAGGTTTCCATTGTGGAGGATGTAAGTAAGCAAGAACAGACCATAGAAAACATTTATTATCTTTGTTTTGAATATTGACAACCGCTTTCTTAAGTTTTATCTCTTTTGGAAAATCAATATAAGAAGAAGCTTGAAGAGGATCTGATTTTAAGATGTGTATATCTAAAAAGATTATTTTTGTGATAGTAAATCCACGACCGACTACAGTGTTATCAACATCTTGTTCTTGTCTCTGGAGATCATCGTAAACATCACATGTTACAAGATCTTGAAATGATGAGATAAAGTGTGGGTTTGTCCTCATATAGGGAGTAGTTTCATCGTCTTGTCTTACCATTTTCAATTTTACTCCCATATAAAACTTAAAAGTTTTCATTTCACTTAATGTGTTTTTAATTATAGTTTCAATACTTTGTTAAACCATATCAACAGCTTCCATGATTCAGGATGGTCCAGGGTCTTGAAAGCGAAACAATCTTATTTTTATATGTCCTTTAAATGCTTCATCAGTGTTTTCAATGGAGAATTTATGGCGCCCTCCCTTTCATTGTTCTTGTGTTAACGTGATTGAAGATGTTTATTATAATTCTTTTTAAGAATATCATTATCACATCTATCACAATGTTTTGTTTCTTGGTCAAGTGGAGATATTTGTCTGAAGAGATTGAATGTTTGTTTGTTGGTTTGAAGGTGTTTTTTTATCATATTTATATTCATGATTACAAACATCACAGTACGTTGTATTCACCATATTTATAAAATAAAAATTTACTGAAGCTAAAATTTTCTTGATGAAAATTTCGTTTAATTTATAGGTGAATCTGTGCTTAAAACCATTTTATCCTCCATCTTTTTCACTTAATAAATACAATGTTTCAAGACACAAAAGACAAGTTTCAATTAATCTCTTCATTTGTTTAAGATACTGAGAAATATGTCAAGGATGTAAAATTGAACAAAGATAAATATAACAACTAATGGATAAAAACAATTATGGTGAATAATATGAGTTCTTCAATTTCCTTCAGTGGAAGGGCTTTTAGTATATCTGGAAGAACATCAATTAAAGTATCTCTAATAAAATTTCTCCTCTCCTTCTGGTCATATATTCAAAACTAGAAAAAGCAATGAAACAAGAAAAAGTATCAAAAAATAAAAACCTTATGGATGAAGCTTTAGAAAGAAAAGATTAGACCATCTGTTATCTGCAAGGAGAAATTTGTATTTTTTCAACAACCCAAAAGGTATAAATCCTGATGAAATAAAGGATGTTAATATATCAGGTGAAATGACATTTCGTTCAACAGTAGTTAAGGATCATTTTAAAATTACCTTTAATTTTAAAAATGCAGTCGTTGAATCTGTTAATGAAAAAAAGTATATAGATATCGATGGTAATGTTTTTTTCTACTAATTAAATATGAGTCATTATTCAACTGAAGATTTTGTAGATTATGAGAGTGATTATGATTCCGAGAGTTTGTGTTCAAACGATAGTGATGAAAGTAGTTTTATCGATGATTGTGAAAGTTCCGAAGATGACACCAAAGATGAATTTCAGTTTAAGTAAAGTTTGACTTGATAAATATGCAAGATTTTGAGCCTCTTGGATCCCCTGATTCTCCATATGACAAATTTGAGAATTGTCCTGTGTGTGAAAGACGGGGAGTAAACACAGAGTCAAAAGCCTATAAACAATGTATATTCTGTGATTATCTTCTAATTAATGATAATAAAAAATATAAAAAGGAAAATTATTCTTTTAGATTTACACCAAAAATGAATTACTTTCCAATATTGATTAGAGAAATGAATGCAAAGTATGAGGGTGATAACACACCTTTCCTTACAAGGGACGAAACTGAACGTATGAGAGAAATGTTCAAAGGATTGTTGTATATTCTTCATGATTGTCCTTTTCAGGGATATATCAACACAAGATATTGTATAAATAAAATTATAGATTATCTTGAAATTAAACCCGAACTTAGGATATAATGTAGAGTTTCTAAAGAAGCCAATAATAAATTAAATAACCTGTTTTCCAAATATATAAATGAATGATTTTTTTTCCCCATTTGGGAAAATAAGATAAAATTTAACAATCATAAAAATCTTCCAAATTCATGAAGATGTCTCATAGTTGGTTCAAGCTGATGTGGAAAAACCTGCTTACTTTTAAAGATGCTCCTGACTCCCAACTCTTTAGATTATGATAATTTAATAATTTTCACAAAGTCGAGTTTTCAACCTGAGTATCAACGACTCTCACAAGGTTTTAATGCTGGTCTTCAAAAAGAAGATATAATCGGTTTATTTAAACTTCAAAACAATCGAAATGATTATAACTTTGAAGATATAATACAACTATTTTGTGATACACAAAGATATAAAAAGAAATTAAAGCCGATAACTTGTATTCTTCGTGATAATACGGATGATATACCTTCTCCCCAAGAATTGGATAAATCAAAAAAGAACCTCGTTATCTTTGATTGTGTTAATGAGAGAAACCAAACAGTAATGGATAGCTACTACACAAGAGGGAGACATTCTTCTTGTAATTGTATTTATCTTCGTCAATCATACTTTCAACTCCCTCGTCGCTCCATAAGAAACAATGCTAATACTTTTATTTTATTCAAGTTAAATTCAATAGATATAGAGTCATTGCAACACATCACCGGAGGCCTCCCAGTTGACCCCCTCAGATTTACTTTGAGCTTTCATAAAATAGTTCCCAGGTATCAAAATGAAGCTGCGTAAAATTTTAGGTCCATAGATGCGGTCAACTCTGAGATGTTGAGGGTTGAAAATGTTGTGGCCCTATTTTTATGGTCATTGTGAGCATAACAAAATGAACGGCGACATTTAAACTCCCACAACTTTTTAAATATTAATGATAGAGCCTTGAAATTTTCAGAGATTATTCTTCTATAACTGCTCTGTAAGAAAAAAACATAAAATGGAGTATACCTCTATTAATTTTTATGACCTGATCATTTGAAATCCAGAAAAAAATGTTGGTTTTGTATGAAGACCCAACTTTGAGACCCCATATATTTTTATTGACCCATCCCAGAAGCTTGAAATTTTTGTCAGGTAATAACTGTATGGTCGTAGTATTCAAATACATGTTTACTTTTCTTAATCGGTCATATATAATACAGTCATAATCCCTCAAAAATTGAAAATTTTCATTTTTCCCCAAAATTCCGGTGAGGATTGCAAATATATGACAAGGTCTACCACTTCAAATTGTTCACCATTGGAAAGAGCATGTTCATGTTTCCAAAAGTCTCAAATATCAAAGTGGTATAATGTTTCTATCAATATTTTTCAAATATTTGAATAAATGATGTTCTGCCAGTGCTGTGCGTGTTGTGTGTGCTATTTAATGAACAGTCCTTTTACATGTCGTACAGATGTGTCGTACATGTATATACAATGTACATACATATCATCTGTTATTAGGATACCATGAACACAATACTTTGAAATTTGAATTTGTAATTCTTTGTTTCTCATTTGTAAATAGCAAGAGCTTCACTCATCTGGCTGGGGCTAAAAATATAACTCAGGAATAGTGGCTGATCTGCTGATGTCAGCAGTGTATATAGTTACATTCAAGGGAGGACATATGTTGGGTTCCTTTGGTCCATGTGATGAAAGTTATTGATGCTCCCCTAACGTCAACTGAGAGGCAGTACAAGGTCGCACCTGACTTGGAATAGCAGATCGAGGACCTATTCAAATCATTTACGTGAAATGTTTTATTACATTGTTATTGCAGTCTGTGATATATTTTTGTATTATTAATTTGAATCATAGAACTATTCATTCATGATTACCATGGTGCTCACACAATGCACACACTTCATGTATTCACGACTGTGTCAACAACAGTTTTAAAAAAAAAATAGAAAATATCTTTTAAAAAAATATACCACTTTGATATTTGATACTTTTGTAAACTTGAATGTGCTCTTTCCAAAGGTGAACAATTTGAGGTGGTATACCTTGTCATATATTTGCAAACCTCACCTGAATTTTGGGGAAAAATGAAAATTTTCAATTTTTGAGGGATCATGACTGTATTATATATGACTGATTAAGAAAAGTAAACATGTATTTGAATACTACTACCATACAGTTATTACATGAAAACATTTCAAGCTTCTGGGATGGGTCAATAAAAATATATGGGGTCTCAAAGTTGGGTCTTCATGCAAAACGAACATTTTTTTTCTGGATTTCATCTGATCAAGTCATAAAATTTAAAATAGGTATACTCAGTTTTATGTTTGTTTCTTACAGAGCAGTTATAGAAGAATAATCTCTGAAAATTTCAAGGCTTTAGCATTAATATTTAAAAAGTTGTGGGAGTTTAAAAGTAGCGTTCATTTTGTGATGCTCGCAACGACCATAAAAATAGGGCCACAACCACATTTTCAACCCTCAATATCTCGAGTTGACCGCATCTATCGACCTAAAATTTTACACAGCTTCATTTTGATACCTGGGAACTATTTTATGAAAGTTTACAGTAAATCTGACGGGGGTCAACTGGGAACATTTTCTTAAATTTGGTGATTTCAGATGGAATGACTATAAACAATTTTTAGAGAGACAATTGTTCTACATTATGGAGTAAAAAGGAATTTGGGGATTACATGAAGCACATGACTGAAAAATACAAATATATTGTTGTGAAAAAAGATGAGGTATTAAGGGATATATATTTTATTTTGTAAACATTTACGTATGTAAATGACAACTATTATTATAAATATTGTGGGTAAATCTGCTTCTGGAAAAAAAAAAAAACTTTC
Organism: Eptatretus burgeri; assembly: GCF_056783735.1. Taxonomy (NCBI): domain Eukaryota; kingdom Metazoa; phylum Chordata; class Myxini; order Myxiniformes; family Myxinidae; genus Eptatretus; species Eptatretus burgeri. Next base: position 15,515,563 of record NC_140968.1, read on the forward strand.
ATAAATCAAGGTTCTTGAATAGAACAAATGAGAATATTTTAAATTTGCTCAAAAAACACGCTGTGATATGCATTGTATCGACAACAACTTGCGCAATAAGACCTGGAGAAGTAGAAGGCAAACATTATTACTATATTTCAGTGGAGGAATATATGCAATTGAGGAATGACGGTCAAATATTTGAAGAGGTTTCTCTTGGTACAACAAAATATTCACATTGTAAGAGTGAGTTAAAGAAACTAACATCTGGTAGTCTTGGGATATTAGAAACTAATCCAGAAGGAATGAGACAAATTATTAAACATCTGAGTGGTAATGGGGTTAAAATTTTATCATTCGTTTTTGATGTTGATGAAGAAACTCAACGCAAACGTATGAAAAGCAGTGATACAAAAATTGGTGAAGAGAAATTACAACTCGTATTAATGTTAAAAAAAGAGTTTGATGAAATATTTAAAGAAAAGGCTTTATTTGAACACATCCACTTTAATGATGAGGAAAAGGAAAATTTCCCTGTTGACCTTTATAATTCAGTGACTGATATTTTCCAATAAATAAATAAATGCGAAAGAAAGAGCAAGAACATTTAAGGAGCATCAAGAGTTGGTTTCAAAAGTTGGAAAACAACAGGAAGACATCGAGAAGAAACGCAGACAGAAACGAATGGGTGAAGAAGCATTTGAAAGAAAACAAGATAAATTTTTTAAACCACTTTTAAAAACTTCCCAAGAAAGAATTATAGATGTTTCCACAGTTCGCACAATAGAATATACTCCTAAAAAACTTCAAATGTTGAAAGATTTCAGTCAAATGATGGAGGAAGAATTTGAGCATATACGAGAATTTGAATATGATGAAGGATTATTTCAACAACTGGAAGAGATGCATCAACCCCCTGATTTATTGCAAATGCTCTTCAAAACAATGAATATTCATCGGATTCAAAAACCATAGCAGGACTCATTCCAACAGAACAACCAGCAATATTTCATCTTGTTCAAGAAAAGGTATTGATATTAAATGATGAATTAAGGTTCTTGGGTTCTTCTCAACCCCCTGGTAAAGTAACCCCAAGATTAATGTTTCTTCTCACAAAAGATGGAAGACAAAGTTCAACTGTGACGGATGAATCAAAGTATTTTGATAAACCATTGGACATGAAAAATCATGATGATGGAGTATATTGTTGTGGAAATGGCCCTTCGTATTCTCCGAAATATAGGATAAGCTCAGATCCCCCATTAAATGCATGTTTAGCCAGGCCGTTCGGTAAAATGTATGTTACCTGTGTGTCGGGAGGTCTCACAGGCTGTTATTTGTTTGTGCAATGGTGGTGGATCGAGAGCTTTTTCTTCTTCCTTCCTCTCTCTGGACAATAGTCCCCGCCCAGCGCTGAGAGGACGGAGTTGAGCAGTTGGGCTTTGATGAAAGCAGAAAGAAGAAAATCCACTGGTGATTCTGCAGTGGAAAAGAACTGAGAAGACGAGTTGAGCAGTCGGGCTTCGAGGCGAGCGTGCGCCGGGAAGGCAAGAGAGAAACGACGGGTGTCGAGGCGCGATCTGCTGGATGAGCAGTCAGGCTTCGAGGCGAGCGTGCGCTGGGAAGGAAAGAGAAATGACTGTCCCAACTCACCTCACGGCTCGACAACGTCTTGGAATCCCATGGACCCAGCCTGCCGGGGCTCAGCACCTCGATTTGGCCTTGTCTGGTGAACAGGCCAGGCCTGAACTTGTATGCTGGACTTTGTGAGAAACCAGCTGAAACCCATCGTCGATCTGACGGTCTTGTGCCGTCGACCTTATGTGGGGTCAGAGTGCGCGGAGGCCATGTGCGGTGCGACAAACGAAGACGAGCGCCATTTTGCCACGCGGCGTGCTTGAGCTTGGGGCGCGAATCCATGGACATCAGCTTGTTACGAGTGACATTTGTTCTTTTGGCGCTTTCCTCTCATCCATGAAACATCCCCAAGTACTCTGTCTTGTCTGCATGCTATGTATGTCTTGTCTGCATGTCGTTTTTGGCTTATCTCAGTAGGGACCCCTTTGAAACCCGTAATCCATAGTTCCCTAGTTAAGAACGGGTAAGAGATTAATTAAAACATTGTTGTGAATATTTTGCTTGTGTTGTGTTCCCCAATGTGCCCCAGAGGAATAAATTCGTCCGATTCGTAAAAAAAAACAAACAACTAGTGACGGATTTCGAATCCTGCCACCGCTCGAATCCCGACACCGTGGAAGCCATAAACAATTGGTGTCCGGAGTGAGTTGAGAATCCCTCCGTCGCCGATCAGCAAAACTGGTAGTCAGGAGCAGGATATTTGGACCTGTGGTTCATTTCGCACCCCGAACATTGGTTACGAGAGGCGCGAGGAAAAAAAAAAACGATGCTCGCAAATTTGAATTTATTTTGAGTGGATTGGGTGTAAAATTTGGAAATTATAAAGAAAATGGAGTCGCAAAATGGCGGCGCGGCTTCATCTTGGCGCGACACGAAGCGGGAGTGGGCTATTCATAGCGCAACAAACGGCACAACACGAGGCGGGGGCTCTCAACCACCGGTTCAAACCACGTGGTCATGGCAAGCGCCATGGCAGGTGAGGCAGGACGACTACGCGAACATTGGCAAGCTTCAGACACAATTGGGGGATGCCTTGGAACAGGTGAGGCGTTATGAGAATTATATAAAGGAGGTACAGATTAAATTGGACGAGGCACAACGGCACGCAGACGAGGTTCAGAGAAATCATATGTACAGGGGGTTACAACAATTGGAACAATTGGCCGATGAACAGAAACTAATTCGGTGGCTGAAAGAGGACTTAGCCAACAGAGTCGACGAACTATGCGGAGAAAAGAATAAAGCAGGTTTGTTTACTCGTCAGTTGGAATATGAGAAGAGCAAACTGAACAAAAGAATAGAGGAAGAGCAAACTAGTAACTCCCAGGATAGGGAGAACTTGGAAAAAGAATGGAAAAAAGGCTAGAAAAGGAAAAATGTGAACACTATTTGGAATTGAAACAACTGAAGGAAGAGGTAAGATCAGGCAATCAGATAAGAGAACGCCTAGAACAGAAGGTAAAAACAGGAGAGAAATATCTGGAGCAAAGGAAGGAAGAATTGTTGGAAAAGTCAAGACAGTTCGAAGAACTACAGGGGGAAATGAGGGAAGTAGAGTGGAGTACCCATGAGTTGGAACAAGAGAAGAGCGAACTGAACGAAAGAATAGAGGAAGAGCAAATTAGTAATTCTTGGGATAGAGAGAACTTGGAAGAAGAATGGAAAACAAAGCTGGAAAAGGAAAAACGGGAATTGGAACCACTGAAGGAAGAAGTAAGATCAGGCAATCAGATAAGGGAGAGCCTGGAACAGGAGATAGAAAGAAAAGAGGAATATCTGGAACGACTAAGGGAATACTGTAAGAAATTGGAGGAAATGAGGAGGGAAGACTGCAAAAGAGGCATGGAGATGAGAGAGAAATTATGGGAAAAAACTTTGGAGTTACAGAAACACCAAAACAAAGAGATGGAATTGCAAAACGAGCTGAGGATGTTAAGAGAGGAAAGAAAGAGAACGGATAAGGGAACGTTAAGGAACCACACTGGGCAGATCAAACAGTTAAAGGAGAAAGCAAGGTTGGAGTATGAGGAGATAGTGAAAGAACAACGAATGAAACAGGAAAAGAAAATCAACCAATTGAAGGAAACGACAAGATTAAAGAATGAGATGCAATAAAGAGTAGTGAAAGAACAACGAATGAAACAGGAAAAGGAAATCCACAAATTGAAAGAAACAACGAGATTGGAGAAGGAAGAACATGAGAGACAGTGGGAGAGGAAACAAAAAGGACAAGAACAACTAAAGGAGAAAGCAAGGTTGGAATACGCGGAGATGTTGAAAGAACAACAAATGAAGCAGGAAAGGGAAATCAATAAATTGAAGAAAACGAAGAGATTGGAGAATGAGGAACAAGAGAGACAGTGGGATAAGAAACAAAAAGAACAAGGAATGAAGCAGGAAAGGGAGATCAAGCAATTGAGGGAAACTACGAGATTGGAGAAGGAAGAACAACAGAGACAGTGGGATAAGAAAAAAAAGAACAAGGAATTAAACAGGAAAAGGAAATCAACAAACTGAAGGAAATGATGAGATTGGAGAATGAAGAACATGAGAGACGGTGGGATAGAAAACAAAAACAAAACAAATTTGAAACTGACCAACGAAAGGAGAGAGCAAAGTTGGAGTACGTGGAGATGGAAAAACTCCAGAAAGATAATGAACAACTAAAAAGGCTCAGGGAGGAAGAACGACTCAAATAGGAAGGAAAATGGAGCCAGGAAGTTGAACAGCACAATAATGTGGGATGTGTGATATTACCACAGGGAGTAATGTTAGTGGTGCGGAACTTGATTGACATCACTCCTCGGATGACACCACAATTAGAGCAAACCCTGGTGAAGGAGACATTGAGGGAGCATACGGGGTTGTTGATGAATGAAACACATTTTGAGCAGGTCCAGCATGTGGAGCTGACAGCCCCAGAGGAGTGTGGTGAACCGATGATGAGTAACCTGCTGGAGAGAAGCGACCGGACAGAGTTGACTGAAACGAAGCAGGTACGTGGGCACGTGCATATATGGTGCGGACGAGGAGCTTAAGGTAGAAATTGAATTTTATGTCAATGAAGAGACTCTGCCCGAGGGGGTGCACGTATGCGTGACCCCTGAATGTGTGTGTGGAGTGCCTGTGAATGAATGCTGTGAGCCCACACTCCAGACCACAGCACCGGTATGTGCTGCCGAGGACAAAACGTGTGTGGATACTCACGTGGCATTCGGGAATGTAGCCCTGGAGTGCGAGGCGGTTGGTCAGTGCGCCGGCAAGGTTGAAGGTATGGAATGTGAACACCTAACCTTGGAATGTGTGCAGCCTGCTGTGAGTGGGAGTCCTGAGCGTGGAATGAGTGGTGACGTAGGAAATAGGTTTGAGGTCCAAGGGGAAATAGAAATGCCACCAGGACAGAACTTGACACAGGGGACAAAAACCATAATGGACAGCTCCGCATGGGTTCTTTCAGAGTTGGAGGTGCTGCATCCAGGAGCAGGCTTTCGAAATTGGATTTTAATTTCTCTATCAGCCTCACAGGAACTTTGGGGTAGAGCGTAGATGAGTGGAAGGCGGCACTGGCATGTCACTTGGTCTTCGAACCTTTCTGAGCACACGACGGGTTTGGCTAGCTGAATGGGTTGAATCTGTCTTCAGGGAGTTATGGAGAAGAGGGGGAGGCCGCTTCCCCGATTGCCTCATTTCTGTGAACCCTGGAGAAGAGGGGGAGGCCATTCCACCGATTGGGGTTTACCTGATTTCCGTGAACCCTGGAGAAGAGGGGGAGGCCATTCCACTGATTGGGGTTTGCCTGACTTCCGCGAAGCCAGGAGAAAAGGAGGGGGTGGACTACAACCCCCATTGAGGTGTGACCCCTTTGAGCCGTGGTGGAAAGGCGGCTGGGTCATGTAATGAAAAATGAGGGATTCATTCCCTCACTCCCAATGAGCCAAAGAAGCAGGCCATATTGGGATGTAAGAAATTGATTGAAAATTGTACCGAAAGTGATTGCAAATTGAGAGATGACAGAAGGCATAAGAGTGGCACGAGTGGATTTGGGTGATTATTAAAAAAAATAAAAAAAGCGGTGGAGACATTACAGGCAGAGCGTTAAACGCACCTGAAGCAAGCGGATGACAAAGAGTGGCTTGTTTGAGGAAGGACTGAAATGCCTGGTTGGAACCATGCAGAGGTTCCATGGGGCTGGTGAAGAGATTTTGATGTCTTGTTTAAACTGTTGGAAATAAACGATTCGGGCGGTATCGAGGAGGCCAGCCGACGACGGACGTAGTGACAAATTAATTGGGGTTTGATGAAAAAGTGTACTGCTTAAATTTGATGACCAAGTGGAATCCGAGGGACTGGTGTGTTGTTGTTTTCACATAAACGTGAAAGGTGTTGGATGGTGTTGTGGACTGGGTGTGTGGCACTGTGGAATGAATGACTAAAGAGTTTGGGTGAATGGCGTGATTGTGCAAATGCAGAAAGTGAGTGTGAACAACGTACCCTGTCGGTAGGAGTCTCCGAACCAGGTTGGTGTAGGTTAGGGGGACTTCGAGGATTTGACATGGATTCTGGCTGCTGTTCCATTGTGCAGGCGGACTGCGAGGGGTTGGTGCAGGCCAAGGAATGGGGATACTGGCTGGTAGTGTGACATGGTATTGGGAGTTGGGGAGTCGGGAAATAGGACCTCAGGGCTTTGGGGGTTCCTGGCAGGTGAACGCTGTCAGAGGTGCCAGGAGAGCACAGTGGGGTTCAGTGCCAGGAGAGCACGGTAGGTTTCGTGCCAGGAGAGCACAGTATAGGTGCTATGAGAGCACAGTGTGGTTGCTATGAGAGCACAGTGTGGGGGTGAGAGAGAGCCAACCCTGAGTTAGGAGCGCCAGAAACACGCTCATGTGAACCCCGAGGTCGCTGGGTGTCCTCCATCCCCGATTGGGAACAGGCAAAGAGGCCTCGTAGTAGTCACACTACCCAGCCAGTGAATTATGCCTGGCACCACCAAATGGAAAAAGACAAATAAGGGCCTTGCCCAGGTTTAATAGAATGGAACAGTGTGCCAGGTCGGGAAAAATGGGTCATTCAGATCATTTTAGCCAGAGCAGGGTTTGTTGCATTGTCGAGAGCTAAAAGTAAATGGTTAGGTTCGATGGACTCTCCTCCGCACCATTCATGTGTGACACCTGGTACGAGTAGTGTTGATGGGAGAATTTATTAACAAGGGCCAGGCTAGGTCACCCTCTTCAAGTGCCAGAGAGGCCACCAGTCTGTCATGAGCACACATCCACGAAGATAACAGTTGAGTAAGAAACACACCATCCTGTCTGTAAAAGAAAAAAAAAGAGAGAAAGAAAAAAGAGAATTTAACCAAAACAAGTCCTGCCATAGCAAGTCAGGCAAGGAAGGTTAAGGGTACACTCCATCTCACCTGGTCTGAGGTCATCACACCCATTTGCGTCCTCAAGAACACCTCCAAACTGCATTTGCTTATCATCGATATCACTGTGCCACCATTGATGAGTCACCTGCTGTCCAATGCAGGGCTTGTTGCCAGCTGCTGCTTGTGAGTAGGCCATATGGGCCGAAGTATTTTTGTGGGCCATTGAGGCCAAAGTGCTTTTGTGGGCCGTTGCGGCCGAAGATTCATGCCATTTTTTGGGCTCAGTGGGCCGAAGAATTCTTTGTGAGATTAGGCCACTGGGCCAACTGAACTCACCTGGTGAGAGGCCAAAAAGGCCACGAAGTGAGGAAACCCTCAGTGGTGAATGGACAATACTGCCAGGAGGGGGGCATGAAGGAGCGAACACGTGAAAGAACTTTGAACCTTTGAATGTTCTGCTCCGACGCAAATGTTGGTGTGAAAAATAAAATTGAATGCCCTCCCATTCAAATCCATAATTAGAATGTTAAGTAGTGTGCATTGAGTGTGAATTTATTTGTTAGATTGGTGACCTGACACACTCGGATAGGGCCATGCCAATCTTACTGTGACACTTTGGTTTATGGAGTTAAGTGCTTCCCATGTTGTGGGTTCGAGTAAATCGGAGATCTGTGCTGTAGATTAGACAGGGCCATCACCGTGGGCTGCCCCAGATGGAGGCTCGGGAGAGCCTCGGGAGAAAGGTGGGGGTAGTGTTACGGAAATGGCCCTTCGTATGCTACTAAATATAGGATTAGCTCAGATCCCCCAATAAATGCATGTTTAGCCAGGCCGTTCGGTAAAATGGACGTTACCTGTGTGTCGGGATGTGTCACAGGCTGTTATTTGTTTGTGCAGTGGTGGTGGATCGAGAGCTTTTTCTTCTTCCTTCCTCTCTCCAGACAATAGTCCCCGCCCATCTCTGAGAGGACGGAGTTGAGCAGTCGGGCTTCGAGGAAAGCAGAAAGTAGAAAAGCCAGTGGTGATTCTGCAGTGGAAAAGAACTGAGAGGACGGAGTTGAGCAGTCGGGCTTCGAGGCGAGCATGCGCCGGGAAGGCAAGAGGGAAACGACGGATGTCGAGGCGCGATCTGCTGCATGAGCAGTCGGGCTTCGAGGCGAGCGTGCGCCGGGAAGGCAAGAGAGAAACGACGGAGCCTCTGACTCTCCCAATTCACCTCACGGCTCAACAACGTCTTGGAATCCCATGGACCCAGCCTGCCGGAGCCCGGCACCTCGATTTGGCCTTGTCTGGTGAACAGGCCAGGCCTGGACTTGTATGCTGGACCTTGTGAGAAACCAGCTGAAACCCATTGTCGATCTGATGGTCTTGTGCCTTCGACCTTACGCGGGGTCAGAGCACGCGGAGTCCGCGTGCGGTGTGACAAAGGAAGACGAGCTCCATTTTGCCACGCGGCGTGCTCGAGCTTGGGGCGCGAATCCATGGACATCGGCTTGTTACGAGCAACATTCGTGCTTTTGGCGCTTTCCTCTCGTCCATGAAACCTCACCAAGTACTCTGTCTTGTCTGCATGCTGTCCATGTCTTGTCTGCATGTTGTTTAAGGCTTTTCTCGGTAGGGACCCGTTCGAAACCCGTAATCCGTAGTTACCTGGTTTATAACAGGTTATAGGTTAATGAAAACATTGTCATGAATATTTTGCTTGTGTTGTGTTCACGGGTTCCCCAATAAATCTGGCTGATTCGTATGAAGTTGCCGCTTTGGATTAATTTGTGTCGCGTCGAGGAACGATCAGTTCGATTCGTATATAAAACCAAAATGGTTAAAGACTTGCAGAAAACGCTCGGCATCTGACAAAACCAGTCTGTAACCGGGGTCTATTTCCCCAACTGGTAAGGTCCAGGGGTAAGTTGGTATCGCGATTGAAGACGCGTGACCCGAGAACTGTGCCGAGCCAGCTGGCGTTGTAACCCTGGAGACGGCGGTGGTGAGGGTGGCGCCGTATCTGTAACGTTTGGCTATCAAGAGTCAGGTTCGAATCCCGCCACCGCTTAATCCTCAACAATATATTGATCTGCTGGACTCTCTTATCATAGGGTTAGTTTATCTGGTAAAAGTCGGAAGAATGAGAAGGAGAAACACATTATTCAGGCTTTACGTATCCTTCGTTCAGGTGTTGGTTTTCTTCCAAATGACCCATCACAATTAGTGAATCGACTGTTATTGCTGTAAGGTAGTGAGAAGGCTGGAAATAACAATTGTTTTAATGAAGCATCAGCCATTTTAGACCATTTGATGAACATGAAAATAATTAATAAATGTTAATACAAAAACATTTTATTCTATTAAATAAGATAAGAAGCACAATCCTGAGTTTTCATTTCACAACAAGCGACCAAACATCTTCATTCCCATACCCATTACAACTTGACGCAACAAAAGAATATGAGGCGTCTTTATTGTCCATGGAAACTTATAATCCCTTATTTAATATCACCGAGAAAAATGACAAGTATAGTTATAATCCGGGAAGTGGATACAAAATGATAACAGTTTCACCCGGAGCATATGAGATTTCTCAAATATCTTCCGAAATTGCTCGTCTTATGAAAGAACAGGGTGATGAACCAAAAAATATTGTTATAGATATTCAAAAACATACTTCAAAATCAACGATTATACTTAAAAATAACTACAAGGTTGATTTCACAATTGATAATTCATTGAGAGAGTTATTGGGTTTCTCCTCAACAAAGATTGAAACTAATGGGACGTTTTACAGTGACAATGTTATTCAAATATCTTCAGGCATAAGTTAGGTCTTAATTCACTGTGACTTGATTGATGGCGCTAATAATGATGGAATAAGGACAAATACAATATTTTCATTCAGCGCATACTCAACCCCAATTGTTTATAAATTCAATATGGAACCCAAAAATCTGGTTTATCTTCCTGTGTCAGGAAAAACCATATACAGAGTAAATTTAGGATAACCAACCAAGATAATCGCGTGATTTATTTTAATGGAGAAATTATATCCATCAGAATTCACCTCCGTGAAGTTTTCCAATGAATAAATACGATGGTAATTGTGAGGAACACGAGTTGGGAAAATATAAAATAATTACAGGGGATGGGATGTTCCTTTCCCCATACTACAAGGGCGAAGGTATGTATCTTGTCAGAGGATACTTTAAACCTAAGAGACAAAGGGGTGTTGGACATGAATTTAGAGGAGATGGGATAATTGATACTCTGATGGATAGAGTTTCAACTATTCTTAAACATAAACACCTAATTGGTTCAACTGCTTCTGCTGTGGGAAATGTTGCAGGTGCTATAAAGAGTATAAAAGATGCTTCAAAGGAATCTCATAAATTACAAGCAATAAAAGACATTAAGAAAGGCAAAGCACAGTTGTCTCCCCAAGAACGGCAGAAAATAATTCAAATATTTGGGTCAGGGGTTCAAAAGTTTTAACATCTTTTTTCCCTCATAAATACAAGTATGGAAGCAATTGATAGTATCTATGATTTGGATGATACCATTGTCATCTCAAACTCCACTAAAAAAGAAGATTACTTCAAGGTAAATGCAATTACTGGAACAGACTGGAATGCAAATGGAACAAAAAGTTTTGAAACAAATTATCAACAAACTTATTTGAATCTTGACGAAAGTTTCTTGATCGTGTAAATTTACATTTACTCGGGTGGAAAATAATACAAACGCTACACTCGTAAATGATTTCTTCTGGAAAATGTTTGATAGTGTTCGTTTGTACATTGGAACACAAGAAGTGAAGCGGTTGATTATGTCTCTGCTGTATCTGAAATGATGAAATTTACACTACTGTATATTCATTCGGTGTTAGAATGAGAAAGGGGGCTGTCGAAGGTTTTATTGCTGATATGTCAACGGGAACAAACACAGACCCTGGATATAATCAAAGGAAAGGAATGTATAATGATGACACAAAAGCAGGTAATAGTTTTACTGTGGCAGTTCCTCTTAAAGGTATATTTGGATTTTGTGATCATGATAAAGTTCTGTATGGTCTTAAAATTAGATTTCAACTCCAAAGGAATGACAATGAAAATAGATTGCTTTTTTGTGTTGGTAGTGCTTTTCGTGAGCAGAATAAATTTGTAATTGATGAAATGAGTTGGTATAGAAGTGAATTTTCTCCTAATCTTAAAACAGAAGAGATGTTGAATAGAAGACTTAACTCAAAGAAACCACTCAGTGTATCACACCTCAAAAGAAGATGTCAACACGTTAAACTCAACCAAACCACTTACACATGGAATTTGGGTGTTCTGGAAGGAAAGCCACGATATCTGTGGATTATTTTTAAAAAGCCAGATGGTGATACTGCGACTGATAAGAATAATGCATTGAGTGATAATGCTCAGGTGAAACATCTTCGTGTTTCTCTCGATGGAACATTTTATCCACGAGATAGATTGGAAATTAATTGGGAAAAAAATGATTTTGCTGAAGCATGCAAGTCTTACCAAAAGGTGTGTGAAAGTAATGGAAATAAAGAACCTATTTTAGATATGACAGCATTTAAAAGTTTGTATACAATCTATGTGTTTGACCTGAGCGCTCAAAAGGAAACTAAAAAGTCAAATCGAGTGGATACTTCCCTAAACATTGAAAGAGGAGAGAGTGAAGAAGTTGATCCATATTGTTTGCTTTTGGAAGAAACAGAATTGCAGATTAATACAGATAATGGTGTTATGATTAGTCTCACATTATTTTTTGTAAAATAAATGAGTGGCAAAGTACCAACTGGGGTATATGTTAATCAAATCAATCTTCATAAACTATCATCTTGTGTTCAAAATCAAAAGCCTTGTATTATGACCGTTAATACAATTCAGAGAAAAGGAGCAGTAAGAATTGATGTTTTGCTCACAAGAGAACAGGTTAAAATCTTGAATGATACTGGCTCACTGAAAATTAAAATGACAAAACCAATGTTGAAAAAATATTCAATAAGAGAGACGAGTGGAGGATTTCTCCCATTTCTTATTCCTTTATTTGCTGGTTTAAGTGCGGTTGGAGCATTGACGGGTGGTATTTCAACAGCGGTGAAAACTGCCAATGAAAGGAAGGCTCAACTCCAGGCTCAAAAAGAATTCGAAAGACAGAACAAAGAGATGGAGAAAAATCAGTGGAAGTGGTGTAATTGTAGATTTTGCTGAAAAACTTGAAGGTCTGCCTGATAAAGCGAGATTGTTAATTGGAGATATGCTTTCTTCTATCGCACAAGCAGGTGTAAAATTAACTAAAAGAGGTAATGGATTATATCTTTCTAATAAATAAATGAGCATTGATGAGTGGTTTAAAGAATTTGGAAAGAATACAACATCAATTTTACAACTTGTCAAATATTCTAAGGAATTAAAAATTCATAATGTGGTTATTTGTATGAAAGATGAATCAACAAATGTGCCTTAACATACAAAGAATATTATTATGAACTTCAATGATAATAATGGGAATGGTTCTCACTGGGTTTGTATTTTTAATCGTCAAGACAAATATTATTTTGATAGTTTTGGTCTTCCACCACCTGTTGAAATCATAAAATTCTTACACAATGGTGTTTATCAAACATTTCAAGTCCAAGAATTAATTTCCAAGTGTTGTGGTCAATTATGTCTATATGTGTTATTTCAACTCAACAAAACTAAAAAATTTTATGACATTATTTTTAATCTAAGATAAATGACTTATGTTGGTAAAGATGGTTCTATCTTTGGTGTATCCCAAGAACTGGATATTGATTTATCAAATTATTACACAAAGGCACAGGCTGAACGACAGAAATATAATATAACCAAAAATATTAAGATGAAAAATGCTAATAAATTAAAAAAAATTATCCAAGCCCGACTGACGCGAATGACTTGGTGAGATTAAGCGATTTATCACAATATATCCTTAAATAAAACGGCTGTGTATTCCAAAGATACAGAAGTGTTGATTTTGTCTCCAGGTCATACAGAATTCACAGTTCGAATTAAAATACATTTTTATCAAGAAGGGCGTATCGTTTGTATGAGAATCGAACAATGGGGGTATGATATGAATGATTTAGGGTATAATTGGTCATTTAAAATTGACCTGGAAGACCTGGAACAATTAAATCAGTCTCGTAAGGAAGAATATTATCCACTTGGTATAGAGAATGAGTTTTGTGGAGCCACGATTAGTAAACAACAAATAAAAGAATTTAATAAGGGTAAATATAATAATGGTTTTGCCCTAGTTTTAATCAAGAAAACAGAAAAAACAGGATTATATATAATAAGTAAGGAAACACAAAATGATTTAACTCTGGGAAGATGGGGAGGTGTTTCGTGCCATAATATTATTCTAACATATTGTTGTGGTTACCAAATTCGCAAACCACCATTCAGGTCCCTTAGGTGAGGTATCTCGGTAAGTGCATGTGTAGTTAGGCCCAAACCCGTTGTCTAGTGGGAATACATGTCATTTATACGTGCTGCGACTCTTCAGGATAGCCGTTTTTCTTTTACTATCTTTATTTTGGACCAACCGCCATGATTACCACCACAACCACAACATCAACCACCAACCACAACACCGCTTCACCACAACCGCCACGACCTTCACGTCACACCTCGCAACCGTAGCATCGCCACCGTTCTTGCCCCGCTGTGGGTACCGGTGTTGGACTCGTGCAGGGCGCACGTTGAACAGCGTGTACAAAATCACGGATTTTGTGCTTCAAAAACTGATCAAAAACGACACACGCCCACTTTTTGCCGTCCAATCGGTGAGCGAGGGGCGATTTGGCCCCGCCTCCAGAACGATCGATATATGCAAATTTGTGGATCAAAAAGCCTTCACGCCCACTTTTTCTCGGGCCAATGGGGAGCGAGGTGAAAGGTCAAAGGGAGGGGGTCAAAGGCGAAGCTACGGGGGGATAAAAGGACCGTGTTCGTCAGTCAGAGCAGTGTGGAAGTCTGGAGCCCGAAGCCTGCAGTAGCTGGAGAAGCTGAAGAGAGTCGAACGAGGAGAGCCCAAAGAAGAGTCCAGAGTTGGAGAGTCCAGAGGCGGAGAGGCGGCAGCGGCGAAGGCAGACGAGGGGGTGCTCGCGACGGTGCCGGGAGCTGCACGCCCGAGGAAGGCCGGCAGCGCGACCTGGCCGAGGTGGAGACGCACACCAGGGATAATAAAGATCCTCTATACCCCGAGCATCAGCAACCCCCTCCTGTTTCCCCCCGCGCTGAGATAGTGCGACCAAGGGGGCCCCTTTCCCACCCCCTGCCAGGCACTGTCCGCGAGGCCCGCGGAGTGAGGCGCCATCGCCGCTCCGCGTCTCATCACCAGACGGGTAGGCGCGACCCGGTCTCGGCCTCAGGCCCGCCTCATCCTTGAGGGTATTTCTTTTCCTTGGTTTTGGGTATGTGTTGTCGGCGCCGTCTGTGAAGTAGAATTGTATAAGTGTTGCCGTGTGCTCGGTAGTCGGTATTAGCTCTGCATTGTGTTTTCGCTTTTATATTTGCTTTTTGTGTAAATGGAATTGTGTTTTTTCTGTGTGCTTTTGGTGGAATTGAATATGTGTGCTTTCCGTTCGTCGCGAATAAATGTGCTTTATTGTTGAACTGTTTCCCGCTTCGCTTCGTCTTTTCCTCCATTGAATCCTCATCTTGCTTCACGTAAAGGGTTGGTAGTGGGCTGAATACGCCCGATAATTAATCGAACCGTCGAGGTCGACGATAACACCGCTCGGTTATTCTGATAGTACGGAACGGGTCGCTTAAGTGGCCCGTGTCCGAAGTCGACCTGCGGCGAGGTGCGATCGCCCGGTCTACCCTCCGCGTGGGTACTTAGGTAGGTCGAATTTGGCGAGCAACCCTATCCCACGCAGGGGCTGATTGGCTCGATCGCGGTGAGACCGAAAGGTCCACCCGTGACTGGTTCCCGGCGTTAGTCCGAGAGGGTCACGACTGGATTGTCCGTCCGGTGGGCGACGTGCCGCGATTCGAGTTACGTGGCCGTCAGCACGCCGGCGGGCGCGAATACCGCAACACTGGTGTCAGGTCGTGCGATACAAATTCATCGCCCTCCTCGCGGCACTGGTATTGGAGAGCGGGACAACAGGCTCTCCTGTCTCCAGCGAAATTCACGGGAATCGGTCCAGGGGTGAGAGAAACGACCCCCGATTCCCTCCAAATTACGAGCGAGTTAAATTAACCCTTCACGAGAAGCAAGATGGCGTCTCAAGGCGAGCGGGAGCCGGGGGTATTAGAAATGTATATGTGTAGTAATGTAGAATCCATGGTCCAGGATGGAATCCCCGTGCAGGAAATGTTGATTGTGCAGGAACACGGACTCGCCCAACTAAACCCAGAATCTGAAATGGGTGCGGCAGCGGCCGCAGTGTATGACACCTCCCCCCCCCCCTCTCCACCAAAACCCTTCCCCAACCCTTGCCGAAACGGCTCAGCTGAGTGCATCCAACATGGCCCAGCTATGCGCCATGCTGGCGGCAATGAACGAAAAGATGAATGCGAAAATGATCGAAAAAATGGATGCAAACACAAATGAAATGAAAAACGAAATGAAAGGCATGAACGAAAAGATGGATACAAATACAAATGAAGTGAAAACGACGATGGATGCGAATACACAGCAAATGAGGGAAGAGATGAAAAAGCTGCGGGGTGAGACGCAGAACATGGGCCGCGCCTGCAGGCGGGCATGAAGGCCGTGACAAAGGAAATAATAGTTGAGATAAGGGAGGTAAAGGGGGAAGAGTTGGCAGAGACACGGGAGATAGAAAAAATAGAGGAAAGACTACACGAGGAAGACGGGGTAAGTGACGCGCACACACACACGGAGGTAGTGGAGGATAATGGGGGTGAGCTCGCGGAGCGTGCAGGGACCCGGTGCGAGCACCTGGATGGCCTCCTCCAGGAACGAGGGGAGGGAGTATGCCCCCTTGAGGTGAGTCACGACCGGGTGAGTTCGGTCGTGCTTTGCGAGGTTGAGAGGAGGAGTGCTGTGGACGGGTGCACGGAGAGCTTGGGGGGTATAGAGGCCCCGGAGACCCTTGTGGGGACACGAATCCCCAATGTGGTTGTCCCTGTGTGTGTGGTGCAAGGTGTGAGTGCGGCACCGTGTGTGGAAGCGACCCCGTGTGTGAGTGGTGTGGTGGCGATGGTGCCGGAGTGTGTGCTTCCCAGCACGCCGTGTGTGGAAGAGACCGCGTGTGTGAGTGTCGCCGTGTGTATGGATGAGGCACCGCGGTTGAGTGCCCCCGCGTGTGTGGATGAGGAACGGAGTGCGAGTGAGGCACCGCGGGTGAGTGCCCCCGCACGCGTGAGTGAACGGCCGTGTGCAAAGTCGCTGTGTGTAAGGGAGACCGTGTGTGTGAGAGAGCGGTATGTGAGGGAGATGTCGGTTGGCATGCGGGAGCACGCAGCCGCGTCTCCCGGTGTGAATGTGATGGAGTGGACTGTGTGCGTCGTAACACGCAGGTGTGCGTGTGTGGAATGGACGCGACGACGGAGACATGTGAGTAAAGAAAGCCGTGTAGCGGCTGTAGCTGTTTCGGGGACCGTGCCGGGTTCACCCAGCAGTGAGCACGAGGTTCGTGCTGTGCAACGCACGAGACCACCACGTGCTCGCTTGCGAGAGTGAAGTCCCGGTCCGGAAACGCACGCGGTGGATTTGCCGATCCCGCGGACGGACAAAGTTTAGGCAGGTAAACGGATTTGGACCGGACGGGTTCTCCACGCGATCGTGTGTGTTAAGCTCCAACGGGCAAAGCACATGTGTTCGCGTGGGGAACCCCTCGAGACGTGGGGCTTGTGTTTTTTTTTTTTGCGCACAGTGACGTCATGGCTGCACGTGTGGTTGGAATCCGGCAGGAGGGGTATCTCTGCCGGATGGTAGCGTCCAAGGAGGGACGAGGAACACGTGCAGCTGCATGACGTCACGGGCAGGTGTAAAGTGCGCGAGCTCTGAGTTGCCGCGCAGGTGCTGCGCATGAAAAAAAAAAAAACAAGCCTCACTTTCGGGTGCACAGGATTCCTGGGCAAGGGGTGGAGACCCCCTTGACCTGGGCACAGGATGAAAACTAGTTAGGGGGAAGGGTTAGCTTAGCTAGACCGACTTCATGGGGCAGGGGTAAGTCCTCATGGAGTCCGTGGAATGGATTAGTTAGAGGGATTGTAGCCAGATTTAGGTTGGGAAATAAAATGATTTATTTGAGACAGAGACAGACTGTGAATGTGTAGAGGGGACGTAGCTTAGCTACGTAGTGTTAAAAGGAACGTGCTACTAGTTTAAGGGACGACGTGGGAGCACGAGTTAGTCAGGGGAGGTAGTTAGAAGGATGGCAGAGTTCAGCGGTGTGTGTGTTGAAGAGTTGTTGGTGAGTGGATTGGAAGCATGTGCTTGGTGAGTGAGTGAGGCCAGCGGGTCTGTGTGCATGGAGTGAATGGGGAATGCATGGTGCGATGAGTGATTGGGGGGAGGAGTGACTCCCGCCCAAGGGACCCCGGGGTCAGAGTAAAGTGAGTTAGCTGGGTTAGTCAAATTGTAAAAATGGAGGTCGTTTTGTTGTTGGTGGGAAAGTAGGCTCGAGACCCATTTGGAGGGGTGCAGGAGCCCTGTTGACGGGCTTGGGAGCGTGGCTGCGAAAGGTCAGTATCGCTGAGTGGGTACCCCGGGCACCAGGCTAGTCGGCCGTGGTAGGCCAAGGGCCCATGGGGGGCCGGGATAGAGTAGTGGGCACGGGTGCGCCTGCTTGGTGCGGGGGCCCGGGGCGCCATTAGCCACGTGGGCAGTGTTGTGGGCACGGGTGACCCTCGGAAAGGGGCCCGGGAGGCCGGCCTGCCACGTGTGCGTTTCAGGGGAGGTGCCATGGGGGGCACTCCCCGGTGTTAGGGAGCTGGTAGGCTCGGAGGCAGTGTAGTGCCCGGGGGTGCCATAGCGGGAGAATCGGCAGAGGGTCGTGCCTGCCAAAGGGAGCCACGTGTCCCAGCCAGGAGACCGTGTGAGGGCACGGAGAGAAAATTGGGGGGCGAGGCCCGAAATTGTAAGGACACCAACACAGGCGACGGGAATCTGGGTTGTTAGAACCAATAGTTTAAGCGAGAGGCGCTTGTTGAAAGCCCCGGGGTAGTTTAGCAGTTAAATGGATAGGGTAGATTAGGAGATGTACCCCTCCGCACCATCCATCCCCTCGCTGTCGTTGTGGGCCGCTGGACCCACTTTGGTTATAGATCGCCGAACTCTGGGGAGGCCATTCTGAGGCTTCGTTGGGCCTCGACACAGGACGTTAGCTCTCCCTTATTCCCCTCCGGGAAGGGAACGTAGGGGTTGGGAGTAGGCTAGGTGACAGGATAGGTTCGCCGAACAAGGACGATAAAGGGGGTTAGGGGACGATTTATAGTGGGGAAGTAAGAAAAAAAAAAAAAACAACAAAAAAATAAGTTGGGGCTAAATTGGGGTTTGACAAATTAAGGGAGTGGGTATGTACAGTGACAGGCAAAGGCGATAGGTTGGGAGGGAGACAGGTAGGTAGGTCCGAGCCCGCCTTCCAAGTGGCCAGCACCACCGCACTCCCTCCACCAGCTTCCACTGACAGCAAGGCAGAGGCCGGCCAACTTCATCGGCAGCTGTTGTTGTGCTGCAAGGCCTGTGCCGGCCCACTTCATCTGCCGGCTGGCTGTTTTTCTTCAAGGCCTGTGCCGGCCAGTTCATCTGCCGGCTGTGTTTGCCTGCAGCGGCCTTCTTCTGCGGGCTGTGTTTGCCTGCTACCTTTGCCATGCCATGCCCACTGCCCATGTTCACCAGCCCCGTTCAATTTTTGCTTTGCCCCCCCCCCCCTGTTCATTGCCATGTGCGCCAGGATCAAGGCAACAGTTTGCAAGCTGCGAGAACTGCCCTGTTGGCAGCTACAACACGGGCCTGCAGTGGCGGCCCGTGCACCGTGTTTGCGTCCATCCATTCATGCATCCATTCGTTGTGTTCATTGCGTGTGCCACTTGAGCTGGCACGGAGACTGCGTTTGTGCAGCCCATGCACCGTTGTGGTTCACTGCATTCAGTTCAAACCGTTCATGCATCCATTCGTTGTGCTCATTGCGTGTGCCACTTGAGCTGGCACGGAGACTGCGTTTGTGCAGCCCAAGCACCGTTGTGGTTCACTGAGTTCAGTTCAAAAGGGAAGGCCTTGGACTGCGTGTGAGCAGCCAGCCACGTTCCCTGTCACCTGCATTGTTTGAGCCAGCGACTGCATGCGGGCAGCCTGGCTCCCTGCTAACTGCTTTCTTTTTGCAGAGTTCAATGATCCTGGGCCATGGTTTAGTGTAAAATTTGTAAGTTAAGGTTAAGATGTACTGTACATATGAGTGCGCCCCCGGCATGTTTGGCTTAGCGCCGGCAATTTTATTTAAGTCGTCCGTGTGAGTGAGTTTGTTTAGATAGTTACGCAGCCCTTAGGTTATTTATTTTGGGGACACGAATACCATGAATGTCGCACTCAGGGATCCGTAGGTAAAATGTACTAGGGGAAAACTACACATGATGGCACACGAAAATTTGACGACTCGGGACGAGTCTGTAAAAAGGGAAGGGGGTAGTGTTGTGGTTACCAAATTCGCAAACCACCATTCAGGTCCCTTAGGTGAGGTATCTCGGTAAGTGCATGTGTAGTTAGGCCCAAACCCGTTGTCTAGTGGGAATACATGTCATTTATACGTGCTGCGACTCTTCAGGATAGCCGTTTTTCTTTTATTATCTTTATTTTGGACCAACCGCCATGATTACCACCACAACCACAACATCAACCACCAACCACAACACCGCTTCACCACAACCGCCACGACCTTCACGTCACACCTCGCAACCGTAGCATCGCCACCGTTCTTGCCCCGCTGTGGGTACCGGTGTTGGACTCGTGCAGGGCGCACGTTGAACAGCGTGTACAAAATCACGGATTTTGTGCTTCAAAAACGGATCAAAAACGACACACGCCCACTTTTTGCCGTCCAATCGGTGAGCGAGGGGCGATTTGGCCCCGCCTCCAGAACGATCGATATATGCAAATTTGTGGATCAAAAAGCCTTCACGCCCACTTTTTCTCGGGCCAATGGGGAGCGAGGTGAAAGGTCAAAGGGAGGGGGTCAAAGGCGAAGCTACGGGGGGATAAAAGGACCGTGTTCGTCAGTCAGAGCAGTGTGGAAGTCTGGAGCCCGAAGCCTGCAGTAGCTGGAGAAGCTGAAGAGAGTCGAACGAGGAGAGCCCAAAGAAGAGTCCAGAGTTGGAGAGTCCAGAGGCGGAGAGGCGGCAGCGGCGAAGGCAGACGAGGGGGTGCTCGCGATGGTGCCGGGAGCTGCACGCCCGAGGAAGGCCGGCAGCGCGACCTGGCCGAGGTGGAGACGCACACCAGGGATAATAAAGATCCTCTATACCCCAAGCATCAGCAACCCCCTCCTGTTTCCCCCCCCCCGCGCTGAGATAGTGCGACCAAGGGGGCCCCTTTCCCACCCCCTGCCAGGCACTGTCCGCGAGGCCCGCGGAGTGAGGCGCCATCGCCACTCCGCGTCTCATCACCAGACGGGTAGGCGCGACCCGGTCTCGGCCTCAGGCCCGCCTCATCCTTGAGGGTATTTCTTTTCCTTGGTTTTGGGTATGTGTTGTCGGCGCCGTCTGTGAAG
>NC_140968.1:15541261-15551261 GCF_056783735.1 Eptatretus burgeri
TACCATCCTGAACAGCCCACCAATACCCCACCCCTCTGTAGTATAGTGGATACATTTCAACAATTATGACTTGAATATAGGTAATGAGGAAGCAAAATTACTTTTCAAAAACAACTCACAGAAAAAGAATTATTTCACACACACAAAAAAAATACATATTTTTTAACTAACTATGGTTCTTTATGAACAGCAAACAAGAATATAATTTTTATAAACAACAAGTAAGAATATATAAATTTTTTTTGCTATTTATCGTGTTCTTTATGAACAAAAAAACAAGAATATAATTTTTATAAACAACAAGTGAGAATATATTGTTGCGAATTCGCGCCCGCCGGCGTGCGAACGGCCACGTAACTCGAATCGCGGCACGTCGCCCACCAGAAGGACAATTCCGTCGTGACCCTCTCGGACTAACACCGGGAGCTAGTCACGGGTGGGCCTTTCGGCCTCACCATGATCGTGCCAATCGGCCCCCCGCGTGGGATAGGGTTGTTCGCCAAATTCAACCTACCTCAGTACCCATGCGGAGGGTAGACCGGGCGATCGCACCTCGCCGCAGGTCGACTCCGGATACGGGCCACTTAAGCGACCCCTTCCGTACTATCGGGATAACCGAGCGGTGTTATCGTCGGCCTCGACGGTTCCGATTAATTATCGGGTGTATTAAGCCCACTACCAACCCTTTACGTGAAGCAAGATGGAGATTCAATTAAAGAAAAGACGAAGCGAAACGGGAAAAAAACAGTTCAACATTTATTCCGCCACACACGGAGAGCACACATATACAATTACAACAATTATGCACCAAGAGCAGATGTAACAAAAAAAACACAGCACTGCAGATCTACTACCGACTACGCGAGCACACGGCAACACTTACACAGTTTTACTTTACAGACGGCGCCAACAACACATTTACTCAAAAGCAAAAGAAAAGGGCCACCCTCAAAGACAAGGGGGCAGACGGGGCCTGTGGGCCGCGAGACTGGGTGGATCCTACCCGTGTCTTGTGATGAGCCGCAAATGTGGCGGCGCCCCGACTCCGCGCTCCTTCGTGGGTTTCGTTGGCACTGCTTGGAGTGGGGTGGGAACGGGGCCCCCTTTTCGCACTATCTCAGCGCGGGGGGAAAAAGGGGGGAATTGTTGATGCTCTGGGGAAAGAGGATAGCTGGCTTGCTTGGGTCCCGCGACGAGCGACTCCCCTGCGAGCTGGTCGCCGACCGCCGTCTTCCTTGCCTTGGACCCGAGCTATTCGACCTCCTCCCCAATTCTCCTCAGCCGACTGCAGCAAACCACCTCGACCGCGCTCCAGGCTTCAGGCTTCCCCTCTCTGCATCTCCCCGACAGACCCCGAACCCCGACAGACTGCCACTCTCCAGACCCGACTTGACTGCCTCGACCTTCTCTCCAACTCACTGCCTCCAACTCTTCTCCAACTCGCCTTGACTCTTCTCCAACTCTTCTCCAATTCCCCCTCAATTCGCCCCGCGCTCGGCGCTTTATAGTCCGGCAGGAGAACCCATATGCAAATTTCTGGATCAGAACGAGCTCGGGGGTGGAGCCACGCTCGCCCATTCGACGGAGAAAAAGGGGCGTGAGTCTCCCCTGATCCTCGAATTTGCATATATCGATTCTACTCCGACGTGCCTGGAGGCGGGGCCAAACCGCCCTGCGCTTGCTGATTGGACGGATCAGAAGTGGGCGTGTATCATTCCTGATCCGACTTCTCCTCGGAAAGGTCGCACTTTGCACCCGCGGCTCGGCGTGCGTCCCGCACGAGGCCAGAACAGCCTGACGCTCGGTGCCCACATGCGGTGCGGGAATGGCCGCAGAAGGAGAGGTGAAGGTGGTGGAGGGTTTAAAGTGGTGGTCCATGGCCATGGCGACGTTTGGAATGGCGGTGATGCGATGTTTGCGGGAGCGAGTTGTGAAGGTAAAGGTTGTGGCTGTTGGCGTTCTTGTTGTTGTGAAGCGGCGTTGTGGTTGGTGGTGGTTGTGTGATGGCGGTTGAGACGTGGTTGGTTCAAAATAAAGATAGAACAGAAAAACGGCTATCTTAAAGGGTCACAGCCCGAATGAATCACATTTATTCCCTCTAAACAACGGGTTTGGGGCTAACTACACATGTACTTACAGAGATATCTCACCTACGGGACCTGAATGGTAGTTTGCGAATTTCCTCAACCGCAACAATATATATCGTGTTCTTTATGAACAAAAAAAAAAAACAAGAATATAATTTTTATAAACTGCAAGCCAGAGTAAAAGAAAATTTTAAAGAAAATCCCAATATTTTCCAACAAGGCAATGTTTAGATAATATTTCTTTCCATCCGCTTCATTGGTACAAGCAATTCGAGACACTCATCCAATGTGAGTTTGAGCAGAGTGTTTACTCCCGAAAGCACTCGTGTCTGTACTTTCATATTTCCCAAAAAATGATTCCACCATCACGCTGTCTCAACTAAATTTTAAACTAGGTTCTTCATTTTCTGGGTTTTCTGGGTTTTCTGAGATGGTTGGTCCAGGGGAACTTCATGCACCACCATTGTCACTGTGGTAAATTTTCTCACACACACACACACACCATTACTTTTATGCCATGATGACAATAACACTGAATATCATAAGGCCAACGATCAATATGTGGAATATCCATGTTCCCCCTTCACCAAACACTTCCATTACCCATGATCTGAACCCTTCTTCCTTAAAATAGTCATGGTACTCTGCAGTTACCTTCCTTAGGTGTTCCGCTAGGTCACAGAAATATACCATTTAATCATTTCTGGGATTCTGCAAGATTATTTATTCGTATCCTTATCTCTATCCTTGTCCCAGTTATCCCTTCATGTAACAATATGCCTTGTTCCAGGCGTACAATGCCTTTGTCCCCTTCATCCCGTGGCACACGAGATGCATAATTGTATATCAGGGCCCTATAAGTGTTTTCCCATATATGCCTTCCTAATGCAATTGATCCCAATGTTTACCTTTTTTTCTTCCCTGTGCACCCTGTCACAACCTATTCCTTGTTTCCCCTCCCATTGACCTACCAAACATTCTGATCTCTATGACATTCCCAAAATGTCCTCACTATCTGTTATTGTCCATATTATCACGATTATACACATGCTAATCAAACACTGCCACATCTGTCATAAACCTCCAGTAACATTTCTTTCTCTTTTCGATTTCCTGTATCCTTTTGCAATGAGATGTGTGAATCCATGATTGGCTTACCTTTTCTTGACAGCTCCTTGGGTAACCAATAATACCTGAAAAAGTCCAGTCCACTGCATCTTCAGGACTTTCCTCCATTCGAACACCCTGTTGTCAAACTCTTTCACAATATTTATAAGCATCACAAGAATTAATATTCATTTATGCATGTCCATATATTTTACAGACATTTTACCAATAATTATATATGTTTGGCCTTGCACTTACAGTGGTGACCGGGATCCCAGAGCCCTGAGCTCAACTTTCATTTACCACTAAACGAACCCCAGAGGGCTAACTCAGCCTGTCACTCCTTTAAGACTGGCAAGAAAATGAACATCAGTACACTGGTAATTGGGACACCGCATCAGCAGCACAGTCATGCTCCAACCAGTGATGCAACCAACAGCCCAAAGGCAGCACACACCACAAACATTTGATAATACATAGCTGCTTCCAAAACTTTCGATTTTACAAATTTTCGATTTTCTCCCACCTATGCAAGTTCTTGAGTGTACCATATTCTCAGCACCTCCTTCTACATCATCCCCCTTTTGCTCGTGCAGCTCATTTTTATGAGCCAAAACGAGCAAAACACCTTTTGGGTAACTACTTCGTTGTGGGGGCTGGGTATCAGCAGCAAGCACGACCGCTAGAGGGAGCAGGAGAGTTAGTTCCACCGACCGCACCCTTCTTTCCCATTCATAAGTTGGTCGCCATCAGAGAGTGTACATAGCCCCACGGTCTACCATTATGACAATACAATGCACAGAGAGCCTTCCCAGGTACGGTGGCTGCTATGATATGAAAAATGCGTTTTTAAAATACCAACCGATGCTGACGTCAGAAGACAACAAATTCAGATCTCAACGTAAACAAAGATGTGAATTCTGCCTGTCCGAACCGACCCATGGGTTCACACCACTACCTTCACCACAGATGCATGTGCTCACCTGCACCCACCACTTGCTCACCCACTGACACAGACGATCGTGATGGTGCAATTATCCCAATCGCCCCTTGGCGTCCTGGTGTTGCAGACTCCCCTTGCGGACCCCTGTCTCCCGCATTGCCCTGAGGGCCAATCATGCCATCATGACCACTTGGGCCCGGAGGTCCGATAGGACCTGAACCACCAACAGTTCCACTGCCTCCCGCTTCTCCAGGCAGTCCAGACAACCCAGTGGCTCCCTGGGCACCATCATGAAGCCCATAAGGAGCACATAAGGGCAGAGTCATTAGAATATAAAATAAATGGAAATTTATACACAAGCACCCATACAGGTGCTGCTTAAGGACTAGCCCCCACCAGACACCCCCCCCCCAAAAAAGGGACCCCGTTGGGTCGTTATTGATACTCCCCCCCTCGGAGGGAAGGTGAGCTGGAGGTGAGAAGCTTCCTTGGACCTTCCTGCCTCGTGCAATCCTTGACAATCCGGCTCGATGGTACTCGAACCTGCAACTCGATGCCGCTGCAAGCACCAGGTCGTTTGGTGGCGTTGATTGCCAAATAACTCCCCCACAGGCGCTCGGCACGTATGCTCATCGGAAAGGCCGATGGTGGAAGGTAGCCAGGGAGGATGTCGTTGTTGTAGGTTTTTTTTGCTTCATATGTGCTCAATATATTACTATCGATTTAACTATTCTTGACTTGCACACTTTGCGACATTAAATATCCTCTAATTTCCACAGTTCCCCTACATTGTGTCATCTGTACAGTATACACGTATCAGGAATATGCTTTCACCCTCGGCTAGATTGCATACCGCAATTAGCACAGAATCACTTTCCAAGATGTTATTCTCAGTGTACACTACATACCCTGACAGTTATGTCCAGTATAGGACATCTTTCGATGACCACATTTTACTCTAGCAGTGAGTCAACCAACACTGCCTAATCAGATATCATCCATTCATCCATTTGGACCAGGTCAGGTATGGGAGCATGTGCCAGAACAGCACGTCGCTGCGTCCACTTTCCGCCGGTACTCCAGGGGCCTCCGTCTGGCCATCCCCCAGGCAGATGCCAGGCCCATCCCCATCTCCTTGAGATGATGGTCAACCTGTTGCAACCATGAGGCACGTGGTCGACCCACTGGCCTCCTCCACTCATGAGACTCCCTCGCTGAGAGAATCTGGTGAGCAGGATCAGAGTCAGGAAAACGAGCCACATGTCCATACAGCCGCAACTGACGCTCACGGACTATGCAGGTAACAAATCTCATCCGAGTCTCTCTTAGCAACCACTCGTTGGACACAAAATCCGACCAGCGATAGCCAAGGATTCTCCGAAGAGACCTGGTACCAAAGGAATTAAGTCTCCATCTCAGATCCTTGGTCAGAGTCCAAGTCTCGCACCCATAGAGCAAGACTGGAAGTACCAAGGACCTGAAGACTCGGACTTTCGTCCTCCCGCACAGGTACCGGCAGCGCCACACCCCATGATCCAGTGAATCCATGACTCCCCAGGCCCGACCCAGACGTCTATTGACCTCTGACTCGCAGCCAGCAGAGACATGAATATCACTGCCAAGGAAAGTGAATCTCTCCACGACCTCAACATCCTCACCACAAACAGACACAGACAGGACAGCAGCATCCAAGATGTCACCGAAAGCCTGGATCTTAGTTTTGACCCAAGAAACCCGTAATCCCAACGGCTCCGACTCCTCATTCAGCACCTCGAGGGCCCCCAAGAGGATGTCTAAAGTCTCCGCAAAGATGACTGCATCATCTGCAAAGTCAAGGTCCGAGATCTTGACATTCCCAAATGACGCACCGCAACTTGATCTCTCCGACATCCTCCCTAGAATCCAGTCCATACAAGTGCTGAAAAGTGTGGGGGCAAGTACACATCCCTGACGAACTCCAGTAACAACTGGAAATAAGTCAGAGATGGTACCACCACACTTCACAGCACTCTCAGTACCAGAGTAGAGTTCAGACATCAGATCGATCAGTTTTGGTGGCACCCCACGAAGACCAAGAATCCTCCAGAGGACATCCCGATTCACTGAATCGAACGCTTTACAGAGATCAACATAGGCTGCAAGCAGCCCCTGCCGAAACTCTCGTCTGCGTTCGGTGAGGACACGAAGTGCAAGGATACGGTCAATCGTTGACCTCTTTGGTATAAAGCCTGACTGCTCTGGACGCTGGTGCTCAAGCAGATGGTGGCGAACCCTATCGAGAATTATCCGAGCAAAGACCTTGCCCGGCACTGAGAGCAGCGTCACCCCTCGGTAATTGTTGCAGTCTTGGCGATCACCCTTCCCTTTCCAGAGAGGGACAACAAGGCCCCTCTTCCAGTCAGTTGGGATGATGCCTGTGTTTCAGGCAGAGCACAAAACTGCATGCAACGACACGAGTGCAGCATTTCCACCAGCCTTGAGAAGTTTGGCATGGATGCCACAGATCCCTGGAGCTTTGCCCCGTTTCAACTGGTTCACCGCAGCCCGTGTTTCCACAAGCGTAGGTGGACCACAGTTGATTCGAGGGTCAGCAACAGGGATTGTAACACCCTTGACGTCCAACTCGACAGTTGGGGGATCAGCCTGGTACAACCGCTCAAAGTAACCGGCCCAGCGGGCCTTCACTTCAGACTCCTCTGTCAAGAGCCTACCACTCTCTGCTTGAACTGTAGTGCTCCGAGGGATGGGCTTGGATGAACGTAATGCGCGAATTCCCCTGTAAGCGGGACGAGAATCACCTGTCCACAGGTGATGCTCTACCCCCTCACAGATTCCTCGCACATAGGCCTCCTTGTCCACCCTCAGTGCACGTACAGTTTTACGCCTCAGCTCCCTGAACAGCTCAGCTCTGCCATTCAGCCTGGCCCTGCGACTCTGGTCAATGGTATCCAGTGTCCCTTGAGAGACAAAATTCTTCTTTTCCCTGCGGTGAGCTCCAAGGCATCCACCGGCAACATCAAGGACGGTGGTCTTGAAGGCGCTCCACAACTCTTCAGGACCCCCCAAAGCACCCAGACCCCCCAAGTGTCCACTCAGCCTGTTCGCAAACTCCTCAGCTACTCTCTCATCCCTGAGCTTGGCAACATCCAGTCTCAGCTGGGATGGTACCATTCTCCAGGATTTAAGGTGCAGCTTTAGAGTTGCTACAACAAGCCTGTGGTCAGTATTGAGGAACTGAGCACTCCGGTAGACCCTGCAGTTCTGGATCATCCTCCAACGACCGTCAATGAGGACATGGTCAATCTGCTTTGCCACACCACCAGCGTTGGAATACCAAGTCCAGCGATGAGCTTGTGGGCGCTGAAACCATGAACCAGCCACCCTAAGTCCATGACTTCTTGCAAAGTCAAGGAACTTAGTGCTATTCTGGTTCATAGTTCCTGACCCATGGGGACCAACACACACCTCATAACCGTCCCTATCAGTTCCAGTCGATGCATTGAAATCCCCCAAGACTAGAAGTGTATCTCGTCTGGGGCACTGATCAACCACAGACTCGAGTGTGGCGTAGAATGCATCCTTCACGGTGAGATCACTCGCCTCAGTCGGAGCATAAACAGAGACCAGGGAAATGACACCTAAGGAGTGACGAATCCTTAATCTCATAATACGCTCGTTGACCGGTGTTACCTCAATTATCATTGGGGTCAGCTTATTGGACACAGCTACAGCAACTCCTTGGGTATGGTAACCATCAGAGCGACCAGACCAATAGTAGGTGTAACCACCCACCATTACCTCGCCGCAATCCGGTCTCCGAACCTCAGAGAGAGCTGCAATCCCGATGTCCAAACGCTTGAGCTCAGATGATAACAGAGACAGGTGATCATCCTCTCTTAGGGATAGGACATTCCAGGCACCCACCCGAAGGGACCGCCTCAGGTTAACCCAAGGAGACCGCCGTCTGGTGGACGACACCTCAGCACCACTCCAACACACTCTCCCGCAATCTGACCCAGGGATGTTACCCCGTGGTTTCCCTCCTATCAAAGATTGGGGGTCCCGAAGGCTTTGCCCCAATCCCGTCATCCGGTGAGCTGCCCTGCGAAGGGAAGCTGCACAGGAGGTACTCCCACGGAGTGGGTTTTCAGATTTTTTTGCGTTTTTGCGTTTTGCGGAATGAAGGGTTTTACGGTGGCTGGAGTGCAAATCCTGCCACCAACCTCCTAATAAGAAGTGACCCAACTGCAGGAGGACGTCCGCAGACACAGTTGGGCACTAGATATGGATGGCCGTTGGCTCACAAGGAGCTCCTCCGCCCTTTGACAGGTTTTGTCTTTAATCCTGCTGGGTGTCCATATCCAAACAAACATTTGGACCACACTTCTGCAAAGCATTTGGTGCTGCCCAAAATAAAATAAAATATTTTCCTCTGTGCCCGGCTGGGTTGTGTATGTAATTATGTCCACAGCCACAGTTGCGATTTTAACTCATTCTTCATTCAAAACATGTCATGGTAATTGTTTTTAAAATCTGCCAAATTCTCAATTATCTTTTACATGAGCCTAAAGTAAATCCCAACACACGCTCCGCACCTCACTTGCACGATTCGCATTTCCTCTTTCAAACCCTCAGAGCACATTTTTGTGGCTCTTGGCGACTCCTGACTCTCAGTATCCCTGGTTCCTGAGGTTGACTCAGCCTGTCATTCCACCCAGGTCGGTGAGATTATTTATTCCAATGTGTGTATCGGTGGAGGGACACTGCATCATTTGCACGAACACGTCCTTGTGACAATTGATACTAATCTGTCGCCACGTACTGCACACAACTGACGACTCGACTCCCGACCCATGCCCATCCTGACAGCAGCTGTGCCCCTGCACGTTCGAGCAGCAGTTTTGTAGCTTAATGTTCAGGGTGCCTGCAATAACTTGCCAACTCTTCGCAAAAAAAAAGCATCGTGGGATCTTTAATGTCCACGAACCGATGTTAGCAAACTTTGCAGTGCATGTGAAATACCAGGATGGCAGTTTAGAGCTGCGTTGAGATTTGAACCGAGACTGCACAGCTCAAAGGGCAGCCATACCTCCAGACTCTTCGGAGGTGCAGGGGGAAGGCCAGGATGAACTGCTTCGAAAATTTACACAGCACTCTCGGCACGGCCGATTTCAATGCGGCCCAGATGTTGACCACATTCGTGCATCATGCTCCATCTCTCACATTGTACAGCCCTCCCTCCTTCGAGGGCTCCACACACGGCTTACTTCGTACATACAACCACAGATGCCTACGACGATTGATTGTAAAACTGAGCTCCTCACACTAATGATGCAACCAACCGTGTTGATAATTTTCCGTGCCTCACTCGGTTAAAAAAAACGATATTTCTTTTCCAAAGCTTCTCCCCGTATTCAGGCAAACTTCACGCAGCCCGACTCTTCCAAACAAAGATCGCGCACAGCCCGCACTTCACAGCAGGGCACCAACACATTCAGCACGATAACCGCTTTTATGGTCAATTTTAATCCAAATAATTTATCCTGACAGATCGAGGCTCATATAAGGACAACAAACATGCTCCGCTGTCCACTTTCATACAGGGAGCTCGATCGCGCCAGGCAGAGGATTAATGCTCCGTGACAAGGTCCGCAATGGCCGCGTGTTCAAAGACCACTAGGCATCTCCCCCAAAAGCATTTCTGCAGCTTGCCTAATGTCTTTGTCCTGGTTCTCGGATGTCATTGTTTCATTCACCGACGAGTGAAGACACAGCACGCCTCTGGGCACAACATGTGCACTTCGACACAGCTCGCCCCCACCTTTTATCCTACCCCTCCTTCCTTCGCACATTGGTCCCGCGT
>NC_140968.1:15556261-15616261 GCF_056783735.1 Eptatretus burgeri
TCACAAGATGACATAAACTTTCAATTTTCGATCTCATCAGTTTTGATCATACCGTTTTGTAGGACTTACCTTAAGGACGTCACACCCCAAATTTGACTTCGATCGGACTGACCGTTATGACATCATTGACGTTTAAACATGACGTTTTTCAATTGTGGCTAAAATGTCCTGATATTTTACATTCAAATATCTATATAATTTATCAAGCAAAGTCTCCCAAATCCAGGCATTCGGATCAGTACCAAAATATCTGTTTATTGATGTACAGGTTTTGCCAATTAACTCTGTAGTCAAGGTCAAGGTCACACTCAAGGTCAAAATATACTTGTAGGCATAGCTTCAGATGTAATAGAGCTATTGATATGAAACCAACGTCAAAACGTTCAGTGAACTACGAGTTTTCAGAATGGTAGTCCCCGATTGGACGTGACATCCCCAGAAGTGCGTCAAAATGACGTCAAAAGATGGCGTCATTTTTCAACTTTTTAATTTTTCAGTGTTTATCATTCCATTTTGTTGGACTGCCTTCAAGGAGGTTACACACCAAATTTTACATCAATCGGACTGACGGTTGTGACGTCATGGACGTTTTAAAATGACGTTTTTCAAATGTGCCCGGAAAAAGTTGCGGCGGCGAAGGTATGCGCTCTCCCGAATGCCCGTTCTGGTTTGAAAACTGTAGCACTTACAAGAGTGATGTTTGCAGCGATTCGTAGCGATGATGAACAGCCATTCGATTTTATGAGTGAGGAAAGTGGGGGGGGGGGACTTTATCGTTACGAAATCGTTTTTCAAAGTTAACCGGCCTGTTTCAAGTCGGGCCTGTTTCAAGTAAGAAATCGGGCCTGTTTCAAGTCAAAGCATGGTTGAGCAGGCCAAAAAACATGGCGGCTTCAGACCCCAGCAAGGTTATCCAGGTTACGCCTTAAGACCCAGAGTGTGAGGTGGCCAAGCATGGTGCCTGATAAGTGATATAATTAAACAAGGCCGTTAATTATCTTCAAAAGGGGTGTTTTAATTAACCCAAACAACCAATGTTCAGTCATTCACTTCCATGCAGTTTTCTTAATATGTGTGCAGTTTCAGGCGAGTATGTGTCAATGTTTTGTAGTTACGGAGGAGACACACTGACACACACACACACACACACACACACACACACACACACACACACACACACACACACACACACTGACATTTATTAGTGTAGATTTGTTAAGGTAGATATATCCAAAATCATGTTTTTAAAAAAGTGAAGAAGAGGAAATTAAAATTACTTACCAAAGATGCTTCCAAAGAGTGGGCTGCTTTGGCATTTTTGCTGGTAATGATTGGTCCACAAGGGGTGGCTGGTTTCGAGCGACGTCTTGTAAACCCATTCATCTTTGTTTCGCTGAAAAAGAACATTCCTCTTAAATCCACAACAGTACAAATATGCTAAACCAGATATAATATTGCAGCGGCCTTGGAAATTGGCACTACACGATGAAGGTCCTCAGGTCAGTTATACCGATAAGTATATGTGTAGTTGGCTTTCCCCACCGTTGTTTTAAGGGAATTTCTGTGTTCACAGGGCTGTGGTCCTTTGAGATAGCCGTTTTTCTTTTCTCTATCATTATTTTGGACCAATCATCCCCCAACAACCAGATCGCCACCACAAACACCACCCGCAAACAAGAAGTCGCCTTCGTCCCAGAGTCAACACCGAAGTCGCGCTGTCCAAAGCCCGTTGCGTGATTTTTACCACGTCCAGACATGATTTCAACAGAGAAATAGAACACGTTACCGATCGTCGTGCCATTGGTTGTGAATGGGATCCTTTTGAAGGAGAAGTCGGATCAGGAATCATACACACCCACCTTGCATCCGTCCAATGGCTGAGTATCAGGTTGTGTAGCCCCGCCTCCAAACCCGATGTGATCCTCAAATTTGCATATGAACTCCTTCACGGATGGACTCGATGCATTACACGCATCGGTTCGGCGGGACAGAAGCCACGGCGAAACCTGCATACAAACATCGGCTGGTCGGGCGAAACGAAGCCGCGTGGCGGACGGACTCGATGCATTAAACGCATCGGTTCGGCGGGACAGAAGCCACGGCGAAAACCGCTACACACATCGGCTGGTCAGGCGAAACGAAGCCACGTGGCGGATGGACTCGATCCATTGCATGCATCGGTTCGGCGGGACAGAAGCCCTGGCGAAACCCGTATACACACATCGGCTGGTCGGGCGAAATGAAGCCGCGTGGCGGATGGACTCGATGCATTACACGCATCGGTTCGGCGGGACAAAAGCCCTGGCAAAACACTCACACACACATCGCCTCAGCCGGATCGAAACCGCGCGGTCGGGGCTAAACACCACCATCAGCTTGAAGGGGTAAAGCTGAAGCTGACAGGGCGAGGCTTTGGTGATTCCTACCACATCGGCTTTGCCGGGGTCAGGGGTCACGCTGACAGGGCAAGGCCCTGGTGATTTCAACCAGGTACGCTTTCCAGAGGTCGAAGGTCATAGGTCGGGGGTTGGATTTTTCCACTCCACCGGCCTATATAAGGGCGAGCACAACGGAGCTCGTGGCAGACGGACGGTCGATGGAGAGGAAACATCTTCGGAACGAAGCTCAGGTCGAAGTTGAGGGGCGAGGAGGGCGAGTTGCTGAGTGGAGCAGGGACGCGGAGAAGGGCTCAGAGGCAAGCCAGAGGGCTGAGTGGGGACCACCGCCGGAGAAGGGCCATTGTTGAGGCCACAGCCAGGAGGAGTTTTGCTGTTGCCAGTGCAGTCCAGAGCGCCAACTCGCTGAAGGGAGCAGCAGCAGTTCCCCTCTCCCAAACCGAGCTTTGCGCTGAGAGAGCGCCGATAACCCCTGTCTCGCCAGGAGGACATCGACATTGCTAAAAGAGCATCAACAACCCTCCCCATACTGGGGATCAACAATCCCCCCCCCCATCTGCGCTGAGAGAGCGCCGGTAAACCATTCCGTTCCCCTCCCCAACCGTGGTGCCTACTGTGAAACACGTGCCTGCGCGGAGAACGCCGGAGAGAGCTCACCAGCCACGCCATGGGCACGAAGTCAGGCGTGGCTACGCTGACATTGTGGCTTGCCCGCCATCGCGCCACGAGGGCGCGGGTAAGACCCTTCGGTCTCGTGGACCTGGCCACTCATCCAGGTTCCACGTATATTTGGTCCATGGACCTGTCTGCCACCCTTGTCTTTGAGGGTGGCTTTTCTTTGCTTTTGTGTAAGTGCATGTGGTGGCGCCGTCTTGTAAAGTAAACCTGTTTTAGTAAATGTGTGAATAAATATTCGGTTGTAACTCTTCAATTGCTTTCACTGTGTTACTGTTCTTACGTGCGTGATTTACTGTATGGCTGTAAATACGTGCCTTATCTGAGTGTGAAATAAATGTTTGTTGAACTGTTCCCCGTTTCGTTGCGTCCTTTCCCTTGTTTGAAAATTCCATCTTGCATCACGGAAGGAATTGGTAGAAAGGTGTAAGCACCCAGTAAATATAATCACATCCGTCGGGGTCGGCGATAACACCGCTCGGTTATCACTGAAGCACGGAACGGACCGCTTAAACGGTTCGTGTCCTCGGCCGGCCAGCGGCGAGGTACGATCGCCCGGTTAACTACTCGTGCAGGTACTTAGGTAGTTCGAGTTTGGCGAACAACCTTATCCTGCGCGGGTGGCCAATTGGCATGATTGTGGTGAGGTCGAAAGACCAACCCGTAACTAGCTCCCGGCGTTGTTCCGGGAGGGTCACGACTGAATTGTCCATTCGAGTGGGCGACACGGCTGCCATTTGAGGTACGTGGCCGATCGCATGCCAGGCGGGCCAGAATTCGTAACAATATATTTGCTCCATTTCCACAACTGACACTACAATGCCCAGCCCCCACTCCTCTCCATCACCACAATGTCCCTTGTTTATCAATACAGTGATTAATTGAACGGATAGAATTGGACGAACAATATTTTTTTATCAAACCGAATTTGTAGTGGTGACATATCATTTTACACATCAGACAAATTTAATCGTCACCATTGTAGGATCTATGGAGAAGAACATCTGCATGAATTGTATGAAGATGAAAGGGATTTGCCAAAAGTAAATGTCTGGTGTGCCCTGTCATGTTCTCACATCGATGGACCCAATTTCTTTGATGAATGCACTGTTTCCAGCATTTCGTACCTCAACATGCTACGATAGTTCCTTCTTCTTCAACTCCAAGAAAATCCTGACTTGTTACAAAGAGCTATCTTCCAAAAGGGTGGAGCACCACCTCACTTTGCTCGAGCTGTAAAAGTGTTTTTAAACCAAACTTTGCCAGACCGTTCAATTGGTCAGGGTGGACCGATGAAATGGCCCGCTTGTTCAGCCGACTGAAAATGTTTAAATTTTTATCTCTGGGGTTTTTAAAAAGTAAAGTCCACATGAGCACACCGGGGACCTTGAAGAACTTTACCATCGTATTGTTCATGCTGTGCCATTGGTCGCAACAACTGTTAGAAAAAGTTTTTTCAGAATTTGAACGCCGAATCAGATTGATTATAGTGAATGATGGACAACAGGTGGAAGTTTATTATTAATTCGAGAATATTTAAACAACGCCATAAAAAAATTAAATAAACGAAATCTTATTAGTGTATTACATGTATTCATATCAAATTGATGTTCATATCTCAAGCTACAATAAACCAATCCCACGTTATTTTGGGGATATAATTTTTGTACACCCTGTAAAGACCCCCTCCTGGGCAGGCCAACACTGTGGTGCAGAGGGTATGGATGTGTCCCCCTACAGTGGTGGAAAGAGTGACAATTTGTGGGAGAATTGAGTGGTCCCTCAGATGGCTCACTTGGCTGAGTGCTGGTAAGATTAGCTACGTATCCTGAGCTTGATTCCGAGTCTGAGCAGTGTGTGTGTGTGTGTGTGTGTGTGTGTGTGTGTGTGTGTGTGTGTGCGTGCGTGCGTGCGTGCGTGCGTGCGTGCGCGCGCGTGCATATCATCGAAAAAGCGAACAGCAGGCCCAATCTCCACCAGGTTTTGCATTTGTGCTGGGAGTACCCAGGGTCAGGTCATGGGCAGAAAGAACTGAGAGGAAGAAACGACGTGGCAATACCCCTATCGGGAGCGGGTGTTTCTCATCTATTTAAATGATGAACAACGAGCAAGGAAGCAGCACATGCGATTTTTCATGTCTTTGGTATGACTCAGCAGGGTTTGATCCAACGACGTCACCAGACTCAGAACTGACGTTCTAAGCATGACGTCACAGAGTTTGCTTACCCGGAATGGGATTGTCACGTGTTCTGATGGATTGAAATATCGGATTGTTCCGTGGATTGCAAGGTTTGGAAACAATTGTGTACTTCGTCGTTCATTTCCTCAAACCATGTACCGTGCCGAATGTCACCCTCCCAATGCCTGAGAAATGTAACACATATTAAAGGCCCGGTCACACCTTGACGTTTTAGCCAACGTATGCCGATTTTTGAATTTTTTTTCTAAAACGCTGGCACACGTTGAATACGTTATGGGTAAGTTTTGATAACATTGAGAGCACGCTGAAAAACACTGCCATATGTCGTTTTACGCTGGCTTTAAACGTTGTACTTTTCGGTTGTCCTCAAATTTTTTCATGCTTGAAATTTCACGACGTATGCCGGCGTATGACTCACATGTTCCGCTACGCTGGCCACAAGTTGTATGCACGGTCTGCGATCGTTGACAGACGTCAACACATGCTACTTGTAAGTTAATCATAAGTTGAGACACGCCGAGGTAATGTTTAGCGTACCCGAAACTTATTTCTAACCTATGATTAACGTGTTGTTGGCACGTTACGCGATCGTTGCCCCACATCGACAGACGTTACTTTTAAGTTACTCATAGGCTGAAAGACGTCGGTATAATGGATCGTCCTTGCGTCAGCGTCCACGGCCACGGCCAGGACACTTATTTGCAGCATTCTTCAAACTTTTCTTCGGCATGACGAGGATGTTCACACTTCGATGTCTAGCTTGGCTACGATTCCAATTGTCCATCGGCAGCGTCTACTTTCAATAGTGGGGTTTGAGCGTTTTAGCACGTTCAATAGAAACGATTAAAATTTCCGAGCGCCAGCGTCAAAAAACAAAGGCGAGTCACAGCAATTTAAATCGTTCATTGTAAACAATGAAAATGGTTGAGTGGTACCGTTTAAAAGTCGTTGAGTGTAAAAAAAATCCAATTGTTGAGCGCAAGCGTCTACTTTCAATAGTGGAGATGCAGCCATTTAAATCGTTGAGTGGCAGCCTATGAACCTACCTGTGGACACGCGGACGCAAGGAGGATCCATCATAACCCACACCCTCCCCCTCACACTCACCTACTACTGCCAACATGAACAAACTGATACTGATACTGATACTGATACTGCTGACATGGACATCGACTCAAAAAGGAACTCAAAAACACTGTTGGGTTCCCTTTTATGAGCAGCATTTTTATATACCAATTCCCAAAACTGGTGGGAACACGTCTTTATATGGCAGTTGTAAGCTAGAAACACGTTAATTTATTTTTTTTGTCGACCGGAAGACGTCATTGGAATACGTCTACATACGTCGATGTGTGTTGGGACTACGTAAAGAATTGGTTCAAAGCACGTCAAACACAAGTTAGAAATAAGTTTCGCGTAAAAAAGACATTACCGCGATGTGTTTCGACTTATGAGTAGCTTATAAGTAGCGTTTGTGGACGTGTGTAAGCGTCCACATATCGTGTGTAAAACTTATCCCCATCACATGCGGAACGTGTGTCATACGCCGAGTACGTCGTAAAATTTTGAACATGTTTAAAATTTCTTGACGTACTCTACTTACTACGACGTATGATAGCGTACTTTAGCGTTGTACTCACGTATACCAAACTTACTCATACCGTATTGGACGTGCCCCAACGTTTGAGACACATTTTTCTTAGGTCGGCATACGCTGGCAAGATCGCCAAGGTGTGACCGTGATGTTGACACTTCCATTTCTACGGCAGTTATGATTCGAATCGTTGTGCGTCAGCCTTTTAATAGGCTACGTCACGACATCGTCGGCGATGCGTGCAACGCGCTATGTCTAAGTTAGACTATCGTTGGGCATCGGTTGTGTAGGCCGACAACAGGTCAGCATTCGTTGGTATAAGTTATCTATAACATAACGAAACGTTCTGTGTCCATTACTAATATGTTATGCATACGACCAACTCGTTATGAATACGTCCGAATCTTAAAAAAAAAACATCAAAAGTTCAACGTAAGCCAGCGTTTTACATACATTTTAATACGTTGCCATCGCTGGCTAAAACGTCAGGGTGTGACCGGGCCTTAAGTACGTACACAATTAAGGTGTTTTATCATGAACCAGACCTCAGAGATTATTATCGTTAATAATTAAATAATTACGTTTGAGAAAGTACGAACATTATTTACCACATGGAGAATGTAAACAAATACCATAACTTATGACACAGAGAATGTAAACAAACACCATTATTTACCACACGGAGAATGTAAATAAATACCATTATTTACCACACGGAGAATGTAAACAAATACCATTATTTACCACACCGAGAATGTAAACAAATACCATAACTTATGACACAGAGAATGTAAACAAACACCACTATTTACCACACGGAGAATGTACACAAATACCTTTATTTACCACACGGAGAATGTAAACAAATACCACTATTTACCACACGGAGAATGTAAATAAATACCATTATTTACCACACAGAGAATGTAAACAAACACCACTATTTACCACACGGAGAATGCAAACAAACACCATTATTTACCACATGGAGAATGTAAACAAACACCACTATTTACCACACGGAGAATGTACACAAATACCATTATTTACCACACGGAGAATGTAAACAAATACCACTATTTACCACACGGGGAATGTAAACAAATACCATTATTTACCACACGGAGAATGTAAACAAACACCATTATTTACCACATGGAGAATGTACACAAACACCACTATTTATCACATGGAGAATGTACACAAATACCATTATTTACCTCACGGAGAATGGAAATAAATACCATTATTTATCACACGGAGAATGTAAAAAAATACCATTATTTACCACACGGAGAATGTAAATAAATACCATTATTTACCACACGGAGAATGTAAAAAATACCATTATTTACCACACGGAGAATGTAAACAAATACCATTATTTACCACACGGAGAATGTAAATAAATACAAGTATTTACCACACGGAGAATGTAAATAAATACCATTATTTACCACACGGAGAATGTAAATAAATACCATTATTTACCACACGGAGAATGTAAAAAATACCATTATTTACCACACGGAGAATGTAAAAAATACCATTATTTACCACACGGAGAATGTAAATAAATACCATTATTTACCACACGGAGAATGTAAATAAATACCATTATTTACCACACGGAGAATGTAAAAAATACCATTATTTACCACATGGAGAATGTAAATAAATACCAGTATTTACCACACGGAGAATGTAAATAAATACAATTATTTACCTCACGGAAAATGTAAATAAATACAATTATTTACCTCACGGAAAATGTAAATAATACCATTATTTACCTCACGGAGAATGTAAACAAATACCATTATTTACCTCACGGAGAATGCAAATAAATACCATTATTTACCACACGGAGAATTTCAATAAATACCATTATTTACCTCACTGAGCATGTAAACAAATACCATTATTTACCTCACGGAGAATGTAAATAAATACCATTTTTTACCACACGGATAATTTCAATAAATACCATTATTTACCTCACGGAGAATGTAAATAAATACCATTTTTTACCACACGGATAATTTCAATAAATACCATTATTTACCACACGAAGAATGTAAATAAATACCATTATTTACCACACGGAGAATGTAAATAAATACCATTATTTACCACACGGAGAATGTAAATAAATACCATTATTTACCACACGGGGAATGTAAATAACTACAATTATTTACCACACGGGGAATGTAAACAAATACCATTATTTACCTCACGGAGAATGTAAACAAACACCATTATTTACCTCACGGAGAATGTAAATAAATACCATTATTTACCACATGGAGAATGTAAATAAATACCATTATTTACCACATGGAGAATGTAAATAAATACCATTATTTACCCCACGGAAAAAGTAAACAAATACAATTATTCACCACACGGAGAATGTAAACAAATACCAGTATTTACCACACGGAGAATGTAAACAAATACCACTATTTACCACACGGAGAATGTAAACAAACACCATTATTTACCACATGGAGAATGTAAACAAATAACATTATTTACCACAAGGAGAATGTAAACAAATACCATTATTTACCACACGGAGAATGTAAACAAACACCATCATTTACCACATGGAGAATGTAAACAAATGCCATTATTTACCTCACGGAGAATGTAAACAATACCATTATTTACCACAAGGAGAATGTAAACAAACACCACTATTTACCACACGGAGAATGTAAACAAACACCATTATTTACCTCACGGAGAATGTAAACAATACCATTATTTACCACAAGGAGAATGTAAACAAATACCATTATTTACCCCACGGAAAAAGTAAACAAATACAATTATTTACCACACGGAGAATGTAAACAAATACCACTATTTACCACACCGAGAATGTAAACAAACACCATTATTTACCACATGGAGAATGTAAACAAATACCATTATTTACCACAAGGAGAATGTAAACAAATACCATTATTTACCACACGGAGAATGTAAACAAATACCATTATTTACCACATGGAGAATGTAAACAAATACCATTATTTACCACAAGGAGAATGTAAACGAATACCATTATTTACCACACGGAGAATGTAAACAAACACCATTATTTACCACATGGAGAATGTAAACAAATACCATTATTTACCACAAGGAGAATGTAAACAAACACCATTATTTACCACAAGGAGAATGTAAACAAATACCATTATTTACCACACGGAGAATGTAAACAAACACCATTATTTACCACATGGAGAATGTAAACAAATACCATTATTTACCACAAGGAGAATGTAAACGAATACCATTCTTTATTTACATTCTCCGTGTGGTAAATACCATTATTTACCACACGGAGAATTTCAATAAATACCATTATTTACCACACGGAGAATGTAAACAAATACCATTATTTACCACACGGAGAAAGTAAATAAATACCATTATTTACCACACGGGGAATGTAAATAAATACAATTATTTACCACACGGGGAATGTAAACAAATACCATTATTTACCACACGGAGAATGTAAACAAATACCAGTATTTACCACACGGAGAATGTAAACAAACACCATTATTTACCTCACGGAGAATGTAAATAAATACCATTATTTACCATACGGAGAATGTAAATAATACCATTATTTACCACACGGGGAATGTAAACAAATACCATTATTTACCCCACGGAAAAAGTAAACAAATACAATTATTTACCACACGGAGAATGTAAACAAATACCAGTATTTACCACACGGAGAATGTAAACAAATACCACTATTTACCACACGGAGAATGTAAACAAACACCATTATTTACCTCATGGAGAATGTAAACAAATACCATTATTTACCACAAGAAGAATGTAAACAAATACCATTATTTACCCCACGGAAAAAGTAAACAAATACAATTATTTACCACACAGAGAATGTAAACAAATACCAGTATTTACCACACGGAGAATGTAAACAAATACCACTATTTACCACACGGAGAATGTAAACAAACACCATTATTTACCACATGGAGAATGTAAACAAATACCATTATTTAACACAAGGAGAATGTAAACAAATACCATTATTTACCACACGGAGAATGTAAACAAATACCATTATTTACCACATGGAGAATGTAAATAATACAATTATTTACCACACAGGGAATGTAAACAAATACAATTATTTATCACATGGAGAATGTAAACAAATACCAGTATTTACCACACGGAGAATGTAAACAAATACCACTATTTACCACACGGAGAATGTAAACAAACACCATTATTTACCTCACGGAGAATGTAAACAAATACCATTATTTACCACAAGGAGAATGTAAACAAATACCATTATTTACCCCACGGAAAAAGTAAACAAATACAATTATTTACCACACGGAGGACGTAAACAAATACCAGTATTTACCACACGGAGAATGTAAACAAATACCACTATTTACCACACCGAGAA
Organism: Eptatretus burgeri; assembly: GCF_056783735.1. NCBI lineage: Eukaryota > Metazoa > Chordata > Myxini > Myxiniformes > Myxinidae > Eptatretus > Eptatretus burgeri. The sequence goes on from NC_140968.1 coordinate 15,567,613, forward strand.
TGTAAACAAACACCATTATTTACCACATGGAGAATGTAAACAAATACCATTATTTACCACATGGAGAATGGAAACAAATACCATTATTTACCACATGGAGAATGTAAACAAACACCATTACTTACCACATGGAGAATGTAAACAAATACCATTATTTACCACAAGGAGAATGTAAACAAATACCATTATTTACCCCACGGAAAAAGTAAACAAATACAATTATTTACCACACGGAGAATGTAAACAAATACCAGAATTTACCACACGGAGAATGTAAACAAATACCACTATTTACCACACGGAGAATGTAAACAAACACCATTATTTACCACATGGAGAATGTAAACAAATACCATTATTTAACACAAGGAGAATGTAAACAAATACCATTATTTACCACACGGAGAATGTAAACAAATACCATTATTTACCACATGGAGAATGTAAATAAATACAATTATTTACCACACGGGGAAGGTAAACAAATACAATTATTTATCACACGGAGAATGTAAACAAATACCAGTATTTACCACACGGAGAATGTAAACAAATACCACTATTTACCACACGGAGAATGTAAACAAACACCATTATTTACCTCACGGAGAATGTAAAGAAATACCATTATTTACCACAAGGAGAATGCAAACAAATAGCATTATTTACCCCACGGAAAAAGTAAACAAATACAATTATTTACCACACGGAGGACGTAAACAAATACCAGTATTTACCACACGGAGAATGTAAACAAATACCACTATTTACCACACCGAGAATGTCAACAAACACCATTATTTACCACATGGAGAATGTAAACAAATACCATTATTTACCACAAGGAGAATGTAAACAAATACCATTATTTACCACACGGAGAATGTAAACAAATACCATTATTTACCACATGGAGAATGTAAACAAATACCATTATTTACCACACGGAGAATGTAAACAAACACCATTATTTACCACATGGAGAATGTAAACAAATACCATTATTTACCACAAGGAGAATGTAAACAAATACCATTATTTACCACACGGAGAATGTAAATAAATACCATTATTTACCACACGGAGAATTTCAATAAATACCATTATTTACCACACGGAGAAGTAAACAAATACCATTATTTACCTCACGTAGAATGTAAATAAATACAATTATTTACCTCACGAAAAATGTAAATAATACCATTATTTACCTCACGGAGAATGTAAACAAACACCATTATTTACCTCACGGAAAATGTAAATAAATACCATTATTTACCACACGGAGAATGTAAATAAATACAATTATTTACCACACGGAGAATGTAAACAAATACCATTATTTACCACATGGAGAATGTAAACAAATACCATTATTTACCTCACTGAGAATGTAAACAAATACCATTATTTACCTCACGGAGAATGCAAATAAATACCATTATTTACCACACGGAGAATTTCAATAAATACCATTATTTACCTCACTGAGAATGTAAACAAATACCATTATTTACCTCACGGAGAATGTAAATAATACCATTTTTTACCACACGGATAATTTCAATAAATACCATTATTTACCACACGAAGAATGTAAATAAATACCATTATTTACCACACGGAGAATGTAAATAAATACCATTATTTACCACACGGAGAATGTAAATAAATACCATTATTTACCACACGGGGAATGTAAATAACTACAATTATTTACCACACGGGGAATGTAAACAAATACCATTATTTACCTCACGGAGAATGTAAACAAACACCATTATTTACCTCACGGAGAATGTAAATAAATACCATTATTTACCACATGGAGAATGTAAATAAATACCATTATTTACCACATGGAGAATGTAAATAATACCATTATTTACCCCACGGAAAAAGTAAACAAATACAATTATTTACCACACGGAGAATGTAAACAAATACCAGTATTTACCACACGGAGAATGTAAACAAATACCACTATTTACCACACGGAGAATGTAAACAAACACCATTATTTACCACATGGAGAATGTAAACAAATAACATTATTTACCACAAGGAGAATGTAAACAAATACCATTATTTACCACACGGAGAATGTAAACAAATACCATTATTTACCACACGGAGGATGTAAACAAACACCATCATTTACCACATGGAGAATGTAAACAAACACCATCATTTACCACATGGAGAATGTAAACAAATGCCATTATTTACCACAAGGAGAATGTAAATAAATACCATTATTTACCACATGGAGAATGTAAATAAATACCATTATTTACCTCACGGAGAATGTAAATAAATACCATTATTTACCACATGGAGAATGTAAATAATACCACTATTTACCCCACGGAAAAAGTAAACAAATACAATTATTTACCTCACTGAGAATGTAAACAAATACCATTATTTACCTCACGGAGAATGTAAATAAATACCATTATTTACCACACGGAGAATGTAAATAAATACCATTATTTACCACACGGAGAATGTAAATAAATACAATTATTTACCACACGGGGAATGTAAATAAATACAATTATTTACCACACGGGGAATGTAAACAAATACAATTATTTACCACACGGAGAATGTAAACAAATACCAGTATTTACCACACGGAGAATGTAAACAAATACCACTATTTACCACACGGAGAATGTAAACAAATACCACTATTTACCACACGGAGAATGTAAACAAACACCATTATTTACCTCACGGAGAATGTAAACAATACCATTATTTACCACAAGGAGAATGTAAACAAATACCATTATTTACCCCACGGAAAAAGTAAACAAATACAATTATTTACCACACGGAGAATGTAAACAAATACCACTATTTACCACACCGAGAATGTAAACAAACACCATTATTTACCACATGGAGAATGTAAACAAATACCATTATTTACCACAAGGAGAATGTAAACAAATACCATTATTTACCACACGGAGAATGTAAACAAATACCATTATTTAACACATGGAGAATGTAAACAAATACCATTATTTACCACACGGAGAATGTAAACAAATACCATTATTTACCACATGGAGAATGGAAACAAATACCATTATTTACCACATGGAGAATGTAAACAAACACCATTACTTACCACATGGAGAATGTAAACAAATACCATTATTTACCACAAGGAGAATGTAAACAAATACCATTATTTACCCCACGGAAAAAGTAAACAAATACAATTATTTTTCACACGGAGAATGTAAACAAATACCAGAATTTACCACACGGAGAATGTAAACAAATACCACTATTTACCACACGGAGAATGTAAACAAACACCATTATTTACCACATGGAGAATGTAAACAAATACCATTATTTAACACAAGGAGAATGTAAACAAATACCATTATTTACCACACGGAGAATGTAAACAAATACCATTATTTACCACATGGAGAATGTAAATAAATACAATTATTTACCACACGGGGAAGGTAAACAAATACAATTATTTATCACACGGAGAATGTAAACAAATACCAGTATTTACCACACGGAGAATGTAAACAAATACCACTATTTACCACACGGAGAATGTAAACAAACACCATTATTTACCTCACGGAGAATGTAAAGAAATACCATTATTTACCACAAGGAGAATGCAAACAAATAGCATTATTTACCCCACGGAAAAAGTAAACAAATACAATTATTTACCACACCGAGAATGTCAACAAACACCATTATTTAACACATGGAGAATGTAAACAATACCATTATTTACCACAAGGAGAATGTAAACAAATACCATTATTTACCACACGGAGAATGTAAACAAACACCATTATTTACCACATGGAGAATGTAAACAAATAACATTATTTACCACAAGGAGAATGTAAACAAATACCATTATTTACCACACGGAGAATGTAAACAAATACCATTATTTACCACACGGAGGATGTAAACAAACACCATCATTTACCACATGGAGAATGTAAACAAACACCATCATTTACCACATGGAGAATGTAAACAAATGCCATTATTTACCACAAGGAGAATGTAAATAAATACCATTATTTACCACATGGAGAATGTAAATAAATACCATTATTTACCTCACGGAGAATGTAAATAAATACCATTATTTACCACATGGAGAATGTAAATAATACCACTATTTACCCCACGGAAAAAGTAAACAAATACAATTATTTACCTCACTGAGAATGTAAACAAATACCATTATTTACCTCACGGAGAATGTAAATAAATACCATTATTTACCACACGGAGAATGTAAATAAATACCATTATTTACCACACGGAGAATGTAAATAAATACAATTATTTACCACACGGGGAATGTAAATAAATACAATTATTTACCACACGGGGAATGTAAACAAATACAATTATTTACCACACGGAGAATGTAAACAAATACCAGTATTTACCACACGGAGAATGTAAACAAATACCACTATTTACCACACGGAGAATGTAAACAAATACCACTATTTACCACACGGAGAATGTAAACAAACACCATTATTTACCTCACGGAGAATGTAAACAATACCATTATTTACCACAAGGAGAATGTAAACAAATACCATTATTTACCCCACGGAAAAAGTAAACAAATACAATTATTTACCACACGGAGAATGTAAACAAATACCACTATTTACCACACCGAGAATGTAAACAAACACCATTATTTACCACATGGAGAATGTAAACAAATACCATTATTTACCACAAGGAGAATGTAAACAAATACCATTATTTACCACACGGAGAATGTAAACAAATACCATTATTTAACACATGGAGAATGTAAACAAATACCATTATTTACCACACGGAGAATGTAAACAAATACCATTATTTACCACATGGAGAATGGAAACAAATACCATTATTTACCACATGGAGAATGTAAACAAACACCATTACTTACCACATGGAGAATGTAAACAAATACCATTATTTACCACAAGGAGAATGTAAACAAATACCATTATTTACCCCACGGAAAAAGTAAACAAATACAATTATTTACCACACGGAGAATGTAAACAAATACCAGAATTTACCACACGGAGAATGTAAACAAATACCACTATTTACCACACGGAGAATGTAAACAAACACCATTATTTACCACATGGAGAATGCAAACAAATACCATTATTTAACACAAGGAGAATGTAAACAAATACCATTATTTACCACACGGAGAATGTAAACAAATACCATTATTTACCACATGGAGAATGTAAATAAATACAATTATTTACCACACGGGGAAGGTAAACAAATACAATTATTTATCACACGGAGAATGTAAACAAATACCAGTATTTACCACACGGAGAATGTAAACAAATACCACTATTTACCACACGGAGAATGTAAACAAACACCATTATTTACCTCACGGAGAATGTAAAGAAATACCATTATTTACCACAAGGAGAATGCAAACAAATAGCATTATTTACCCCACGGAAAAAGTAAACAAATACAATTATTTACCACACCGAGAATGTCAACAAACACCATTATTTACCACATGGAGAATGTAAACAATACCATTATTTACCACAAGGAGAATGTAAACAAATACCATTATTTACCACACGGAGAATGTAAATAAATACCATTATTTACCACACGGAGAATTTCAATAAATACCATTATTTACCACACGGAGAAGTAAACAAATACCATTATTTACCTCACGTAGAATGTAAATAAATACAATTATTTACCTCACGAAAAATGTAAATAATACCATTATTTACCTCACGGAGAATGTAAACAAACACCATTATTTACCTCACGGAAAATGTAAATAAATACCATTATTTACCACACGGAGAATGTAAATAAATACAATTATTTACCACACGGAGAATGTAAACAAATACCATTATTTACCACATGGAGAATGTAAACAAATACCATTATTTACCTCACTGAGAATGTAAACAAATACCATTATTTACCTCACGGAGAATGTAAATAAATACCATTATTTACCACACGGAGAATTTCAATAAATACCATTATTTACCTCACTGAGAATGTAAACAAATACCATTATTTACCTCACGGAGAATGTAAATAAATACCATTTTTTACCACACGGATAATTTCAATAAATACCATTATTTACCACACGAAGAATGTAAATAAATACCATTATTTACCACACGGAGAATGTAAATAAATACCATTATTTACCACACGGAGAATGTAAATAAATACCATTATTTACCACACGGGGAATGTAAATAAATACAATTATTTACCACACGGGGAATGTAAACAAATACCATTATTTACCTCACGGAGAATGTAAACAAACACCATTATTTACCTCACGGAGAATGTAAATAAATACCATTATTTACCACATGGAGAATGTAAATAAATACCATTATTTATCACACGGAGAATGTAAATAAATACCATTATTATTTACCCCACGGAAAAAGTAAACAAATACAATTATTTACCACACGGAGAATGTAAACAAATACCAGTATTTACCACACGGAGAATGTAAACAAATACCACTATTTACCACACGGAGAATGTAAACAAACACCATTATTTACCACATGGAGAATGTAAACAAATAACATTATTTACCACAAGGAGAATGTAAACAAATACCATTATTTACCACACGGAGAATGTAAACAAATACCATTATTTACCACACGGAGGATGTAAACAAACACCATCATTTACCACATGGAGAATGTAAACAAATGCCATTATTTACCACAAGGAGAATGTAAATAAATACCATTATTTACCACATGGAGAATGTAAATAAATACCATTATTTACCTCACGGAGAATGTAAATAAATACCATTATTTACCACATGGAGAATGTAAATAATACCATTATTTACCCCACGGAAAAAGTAAACAAATACAATTATTTACCTCACTGAGAATGTAAACAAATACCATTATTTACCTCACGGAGAATGTAAATAAATACCATTATTTACCACACGGAGAATGTAAATAAATACCATTATTTACCACACGGAGAATGTAAATAAATACAATTATTTACCACACGGGGAATGTAAATAAATACAATTATTTACCACACGGGGAATGTAAACAAATAAAATTATTTACCACACGGAGAATGTAAACAAATACCAGTATTTACCACACGGAGAATGTAAACAAATACCACTATTTACCACACGGAGAATGTAAACAAATACCACTATTTACCACACGGAGAATGTAAACAAACACCATTATTTACCTCACGGAGAATGTAAACAATACCATTATTTACCACAAGGAGAATGTAAACAAATACCATTATTTACCCCACGGAAAAAGTAAACAAATACAATTATTTACCACACGGAGAATGTAAACAAATACCACTATTTACCACACCGAGAATGTAAACAAACACCATTATTTACCACATGGAGAATGTAAACAAATACCATTATTTACCACAAGGAGAATGTAAACAAATACCATTATTTACCACACGGAGAATGTAAACAAATACCATTATTTACCACATGGAGAATGTAAACAAATACCATTATTTACCACACGGAGAATGTAAACAAATACCATTATTTACCACATGGAGAATGTAAACAAATACCATTATTTACCACATGGAGAATGTAAACAAACACCATTACTTACCACATGGAGAATGTAAACAAATACCATTATTTACCACAAGGAGAATGTAAACGAATACCATTCTTTATTTACATTCTCCGTGTGGTAAATACCATTATTTACCACACGGAGAATTTCAATAAATACCATTATTTACCACACGGAGAATGTAAACAAATACCATTATTTACCACACGGAGAAAGTAAATAAATACCATTATTTACCACACGGGGAATGTAAATAAATACAATTATTTACCACACGGGGAATGTAAACAAATACCATTATTTACCACACGGAGAATGTAAACAAATACCAGTATTTACCACACGGAGAATGTAAACAAACACCATTATTTACCTCACGGAGAATGTAAATAAATACCATTATTTACCATACGGAGAATGTAAATAATACCATTATTTACCACACGGGGAATGTAAACAAATACCATTATTTACCCCACGGAAAAAGTAAACAAATACAATTATTTACCACACGGAGAATGTAAACAAATACCAGTATTTACCACACGGAGAATGTAAACAAATACCACTATTTACCACACGGAGAATGTAAACAAACACCATTATTTACCTCATGGAGAATGTAAACAAATACCATTATTTACCCCACGGAAAAAGTAAACAAATACAATTATTTACCACACAGAGAATGTAAACAAATACCAGTATTTACCACACGGAGAATGTAAACAAATACCACTATTTACCACACGGAGAATGTAAACAAACACCATTATTTACCACATGGAGAATGTAAACAAATACCATTATTTAACACAAGGAGAATGTAAACAAATACCATTATTTACCACACGGAGAATGTAAACAAATACCATTATTTACCACATGGAGAATGTAAATAAATACAATTATTTACCACACAGGGAATGTAAACAAATACAATTATTTATCACATGGAGAATGTAAACAAATACCAGTATTTACCACACGGAGAATGTAAACAAATACCCCTATTTACCACACGGAGAATGTAAACAAACACCATTATTTACCTCACGGAGAATGTAAACAAATACCATTATTTACCACAAGGAGAATGTAAACAAATACCATTATTTACCCCACGGAAAAAGTAAACAAATACAATTATTTACCACACGGAGGACGTAAACAAATACCACTATTTACCACACCGAGAATGTAAACAAACACCATTATTTACCACATGGAGAATGTAAACAAATACCATTATTTACCACATGGAGAATGGAAACAAATACCATTATTTACCACATGGAGAATGTAAACAAACACCATTACTTACCACATGGAGAATGTAAACAAATACCATTATTTACCACAAGGAGAATGTAAACAAATACCATTCTTTATTTACATTCTCCGTGTGGTAAATACCATTATTTACCACACGGAGAATGTAAACAAATACCATTATTTACCACATGGAGAAAGTAAATAAATACCATTATTTACCACACGGGGAATGTAAATAATACAATTATTTACCACACGGGGAATGTAAACAAATACCATTATTTACCACACGGAGAATGCAAACAAATACCAGTATTTACCACATGGAGAATGTAAACAAACACCATTATTTACCTCACGGAGAATGTAAATAAATACCATTATTTACCATACGGAAAATGTAAATAAATACCATTATTTACCACACGGGGAATGTAAACAAATACCATTATTTACCACACGGATAATGTAAATAAATACCATTATTTACCCCACGGAAAAAGTAAACAAATACAATTATTTACCACACGGAGAATGTAAACAAATACCAGTATTTACCACACGGAGAATGTAAACAAATACCACTATTTACCACACGGAGAATGTAAACAACACCATTATTTACCTCATGGAGAATGTAAACAAATACCATTATTTACCACAAGGAGAATGTAAACAAATACCATTATTTACCCCACGGAAAAAGTAAACAAATACAATTATTTACCACACGGAGAATGTAAACAAATACCAGAATTTACCACACGGAGAATGTAAACAAATACCACTATTTACCACACGGAGAATGTAAACAAACACCATTATTTACCACATGGAGAATGTAAACAAATACCATTATTTAACACAAGGAGAATGTAAACAAATACCATTATTTACCACACGGAGAATGTAAACAAATACCATTATTTACCACATGGAGAATGTAAATAAATACAATTATTTACCACACGGGGAAGGTAAACAAATACAATTATTTATCACACGGAGAATGTAAACAAATACCAGTATTTACCACACGGAGAATGTAAACAAATACCACTATTTACCACACGGAGAATGTAAACAAACACCATTATTTACCTCACGGAGAATGTAAAGAAATACCATTATTTACCACAAGGAGAATGCAAACAAATAGCATTATTTACCCCACGGAAAAAGTAAACAAGTATCATTATTTACCACACGGAGAATGTAAACAAATATCATTATTTACCACACGGAGAATGTAAACAAATACCATTATTTGCCACACAGAGAATGTAAACAATCAACATTTTAACCACATGGAGAATGTAAAGAAATACCATTATTTACCACATGGAGAATGCAAAACAAATACCATTATTTACCACACGGAGAATGTAAACAAACACCATTATTTACCACATGGAGAATGTAAACAAGTATCATTATTTACCACACGGAGAATGTAAACAAATATCATTATTTACCACACGGAGAATGTAAACAAATACCATTATTTACCACACGGAGAATGTAAACAAATACCATTATTTACCACACGGAGAAAGTAAATAATACCATTATTTACCACACGGGGAATGTAAATAAATACAATTATTTACCACACGGGGAATGTAAACAAATACCATTATTTACCACACGGAGAATGTAAACAAATACCAGTATTTACCACACGGAGAATGTAAACAAACACCATTATTTACCTCACGGAGAATGTAAATAAATACCATTATTTACCATATGGAGAATGTAAATAAATACCATTATTTACCACACGGGGAATGTAAACAAATACCATTATTTACCACACGGAGAATGCAAATAAATACCATTATTTACCCCATGGAAAAAGTAAACAAATACAATTTTTACCACACGGAGAATGTAAACAAATACCAGTATTTACCACATGGAAAATGTAAACAAATACCACTATTTACCACACGGAGAATGTAAACAAACACCATTATTTACCTCATGGAGAATGTAAACAAATACCATTATTTACCACAAGGAGAATGTAAACAAATACCATTATTTACCTCACGGAGAATGTAAATAAATACCATTATTTACCACACGGAGAATGTAAACAAATACCATTATTTACCACACGGAGAATGTAAATAAATACCATTATTTACCACACGGAGAATGTAAATAAATACCATTATTTACCACATGGGGAATGTAAATAAATACCATTATTTACCACATGGGGAATGTAAACAAATATCATTATTTACCACACGGAGAATGTAAACAAATACCATTATTTACCACACGGAGAATGTAAACAAATACCATTATTTACCACACGGAGAATGTAAACAAACACCATTATTTACCACACGGAGAATGTAAAGAAATACCATTATTTAGCACAAGGAGAATGCAAACAAATAGTATTATTTACCATACGGAAAATGTAAATAAATACCATTATTTACCACACGGAGAATGTAAACAAATACCATTATTTACCACACGGAGAATGTAAACAAATACCATTATTTACCACATGGAGAATGTAAACAAATACCATTATTTACCACACGGAGAATGTAAACAAACACCATTATTTACCACATGGAGAATGTAAACAAATACCATTATTTACCACAAGGAGAATGTAAACAAATACCATTATTTACCACACGGAGAATGTAAATAAATACCATTATTTACCACACGGAGAATGTAAATAAATACCATTATTTACCTCACGGAGAATGTAAATAAATACCATTATTTACCTCACGGAGAATGTAAATAAATACCATTATTTACCACACGGAGAATGTAAATAAATACCATTATTTACCCCACGGAAAAAGTAAACAAATACAATTATTTACCTCACTGAGAATGTAAACAAATACCATTATTTACCTCACGGAGAATGTAAATAAATACCATTATTTACCACACGGAGAATTTCAATAAATACCATTATTTACCACACGGAGAATGTAAATAAATACCATTATTTACCACACGGAGAATGTAAATAAATACCATTATTTACCACACGGGGAATGTAAATAAATACAATTATTTACCACACGGGGAATGTAAACAAATACCATTATTTACCTCACGGAGAATGTAAACAAACACCATTATTTACCTCACGGAGAATGTAAACAAACACCATTATTTACCTCACGGAGAATGTAAATAAATACCATTATTTACCACACGGAGAATGTAAATAAATACCATTATTTACCACACGGAGAATGTAAATAAATACCATTATTTACCCCACGGAAAAAGTAAACAAATACAATTATTTACCACACGGAGAATGTAAACAAATACCACTATTTACCACACGGAGAATGTAAACAAACACCATTATTTACCACATGGAGAATGTAAACAAATACCATTATTTACCACAAGGAGAATGTAAACAAATACCATTATTTACCACATGGAGAATGTAAATAAATACCATTATTTACCACACGGAGAATGTAAATAAATACCATTATTTACCTAACGGAGAATGTAAATAAATACCATTATTTACCTCACGGAGAATGTAAATAAATACCATTATTTACCTCACGGAGAATGTAAATAAATACCATTATTTACCACACAGAGAATGTAAATAAATACCATTATTTACCCCACGGAAAAAGTAAACAATACAATTATTTACCACACGGAGAATGTAAACAAATACCATTATTTACCACACGGGGAATGTAAATAAATACCATTATTTACCACACAGAGAATGTAAATAAATATAATTATTAACCACATGGGGAATGTTAACAAATACCATTATTTACCTCACTGAGATTGTAAATAAATACCATTATTTACCACACGGAGAATGTAAACAGATACCATTGTTTACCACACGGAGGATGTAAACAAACACCATTATTTACCAAATGGAGAATGTAAATAAATACCATTATTTACCACACGGAGAATGTAAACAAATACCATTATTTACCACACGGAGAATGTAAACAAATACCATTATTTACCACACGGAGAATGTAAACAAATACCACTATTTACAACGAAATTATTATTCGGTAACATAACCCTATTATTGTTCCTTTGGTACCACGTGGTGCATTGTGATGACATCAGCCTCCCTCGGACTTCAACAATGAGGACTTCAGGAGTGATCGCAATCGTAAATTCTTTGTCTTAATTGTCGTAATTTATTTATCTTAAAATAAATAAATAGTTATTTTTGACAACCGACATCGAAGGTGGACAGAGGTTATGTTTTCATTCCTGTCCAGTTGTCGTCGTCGTCTTTGTTGCTGTTGTTTTTGTCGTTGTTGGTGTTGTTATTGTTTGTCTCTGAGCGGGATATCTCAAAAGGTTATGGACGGATTAGACTGGTGTTGGGTTCGTGCTTCGGGTGGCTGACTTGGGATGACTTGGGATCCTCGGGTCCTAAGTTCAAGACTCGTTTGCAACTGAATTAATACCAGGTGGGGTTGAATCAGCCTGCTATCCTTCCGAGATCGGCAAAATGAGTACCAGTGCACTGGTAATAGGGACACTGAATCAGCGGCAAAGCCGCGCCCCGAACCAATGATGCAACCATCAGCCATAAGGCTGCACTCGAAAGAAAAACAAAAAGTTGGACAGATTCGGATGAAACTTGGTGACAGGTTGGGTGTGACAAGGACCAATTGATTAGATTTTGTTAAAGATCTGAGGACACGACCATTTTAAAGTTGTTTCGTATTCAGCCTGTGGCTGCTGGTTGCATCGGTGTCAATCCTGGTGTTGGCTTTGTGGTTGGGTGGTTGTCTGAATCTTGGAGTCCTGAGTTTGAGCCCCGTTAGCCACTGAATTAACACCGGGTGGGGTTGACTCAGCCTGTCATCCTTCTGAGGTTGGTGAAATGAGTGCCAGTGCACTGGTAGAGGGGCACAGCATCAGCGGCAAACTTGTGCCCCAACAAAATGACAGCAACCCGGCAGCCAAGCAGCTATATGCAAGAAGCATCATTGCTGGGGGTGCAGCTGATGCGGTGCCCCTTGTTCCCAGTGATCTGGTGCTCATTTGGCTGACTTTGGAAGGATGACAGGCTGAGTGAAAACATCTGGTGTTCTTTCAACAACACGATAACAGCTCAAACCCAGGACCAGATCTTAATTCATCCATCCTGTTCAACCAACATCATTTTAAAGTTATTCCTCACGATTGATAGATGGACAAAAACGATCTATGACAATGATATCAACAAGTTGTGGACGAGTTCTGGCAAAACTGTGGATTAGTTGGTTCAGTGCCAAGAACAAGGTGATTCGATTTTGGTTCGGGTTCGGATCCAGATCCGGCCTCTCAGTGGATACAAAAGGAAAACCGTTCATCCTGGCGGAGGAATGTGTTCCACCGAGTGCTGGTGCTGTGTGTGGTGGTGACAATCAACTTTTCAAAACGAGGGAAGGAAATGAATTACAAAGAGGAAGAAGAATCTCACAAGAGTGGAGCTGCTGTGCACTGTGAGGTAAAATGAGTGCGGGTGCTGTTCACATCCATCTCGGCCGTTTTTCCCCACGACCCCCCAGGGCTCCGTTCCTGAGCACGAAGGAGATTTCGAGACTGTCGACGTTCACTTAACCACCGAATGCTCACACGTCAGACACGTGACTGGAAATTCGCACACACACACTCGAATTTCTACAAGTTTACACAATGCAGTGATTTTGACGAACTTCCAATCAGAGGGAAGATGACTGAGAACAAATGATGAGGTGAACAGTTCAGAGAGAGGACGTGCAAGAGCAGAAATAGTGTTTGAGGCGACCATTGGAAACAGGTTTTAAAAGGAATGTTTCTGCAGCTGTGACGTATTCACTGCTGGTGACGTTTTAAACCCTCACCCGTGAGGTTTATTCACCTTGTGGGATTCCCTTCAGGGTCGCAGTGCAGCGTGTCGTCGTGGTGGTGACGTCACGGTGCTGTTTTTCACTTCGTGGATCACCTGTACTCGAAGATTGTGTAAAAATTATATATTTATTCCCAAAAGTGTCGGACTGATTATCGTCTCCTTTGAGGACGTTCTTATATTTGTTATGTTTGATCGGAAAAGGACCTCAAAATCCCAAATAACCTTTGTGATGTCAGCATTGCCTTTCAGCGAGATTGTACATTTTATTACGGCCATGGCAGAGTAGTTAGTTGATTCTAATTGTATCTCTTGGTTTTTTTTTTTGTTGTTTGTCTTGAAGCCAGATTGTTTTCTCTTTTCACTGATTATGGAAAGTACCATATTGATCGTCGAGCGACATGTGCTGCAGGTGTCATTCATTCCCGAAGGTAAATCGGAAGTACGTCATCGATCCTTCAACCTCCGTTGGAAGTCAGGGTATTGAATGACTTGTGTGGTTGTGCACCGCTCCTCCTTCCCAATTCCACAACCAGGTATGCATGCATGACGTCATCGCTGGGCACCGTGGGAAGGGAGAAAGAATTCGGTTTTCACTCCATTTTCTTATTTTCTTCTTTGTTTGTCCGTGATATCTCAACCATCCATTAAACAAGGAAGCTGAAATTTCTGGGACAAAAGTGAAGATGTGGTTTGGCAAAAACTATTTTTCATTTTTGATTTATCAATTAATGGATTCGTTACTTGGTTATTATCTATTTATTAATTACTTTTTCAGGGAAAACTGGGAATTACTTTATTTTATTTCTCATCTGGGCAATATCTCGGGCACATTTTGAACTCGGAAGCTGATATTTGGCCATATATATTGTTACGAATTCCGGTCCGCCCGCCGTGCGATCGGCCACATTACTCGAATCGCGATTGCGTCGCCCACCGGAACTGACAATTCAGTCGTGACCCTCCATGGAACTACCGCCAGGAGCTTGACACGGGTGGGTCTTTCGACCCCACCACAATCGTGCCAATCGGCCACCCGTGCAGGATAGGGTTGTTCGCCAAACTCGACCTACCTAAGTACCTACGCGAGAAGTTAACCGGGCAATCGTACCTCGCCGCTGGCCGGCCGAGGACACGAACCGCTTAAGCGGTCTGTTCCGTGCTTCAGTGATAACCGAGCGGTGTTATCGCCGGCCCCGACGGACGTGATTATTTACCGGGTGCTTCCACCCCTCTACCAATTCCTTCCGTGATGCAAGATGGAACTTTCAAAAAAGGGAAAGGACGCAACGAAACGGGGAACAGTTCAACAAGCACATTTATTGCATACTCAGACAAGCACGTATTTTACAGCCATACAGTAATTCAGGCACGTATACAGTGAAACCAAGCAAAGGCAGAGTTACAACCGAATATAGTCTTTATTTCACATGCACACTTAGACAATTCTACTTATAAGATGGCGCCACCACAAACATTTACACAAAAGCAAAGGAAAAAGCCACCCTCAAAGGCAAGGGTGGCAGACAGGTTGGTGGACCAAATGTGCGTGGAACCTGGATGAGCGGCCAGGTCCACGAGACCGAAGGGACTTACCCGCGCCCTCGTGGTGCGATGGCGGGCAAGCCGCGATGTCAGTGTAGCTGCGCCTGGCTTCGTGCCCCTGGCATGGCCGGTGAGCTCTCTCCGTCGATCGGCACCCGTCTGCCTTTCCCGTCCGCTTCGAGCTCCGTCTCCCGACTCTGCCCCACCGACACTGCCGCACCGACACTGCCGCCGTCTGCCTCTTCGAGCTCTGTCTGGTACTCCACCGACTCCAGACTGCCACTCTCCAGACCCGACTTGACTGCCGACTCACTGCTCTGCCGACACACTGCTACTGCCACTGCTGCCACTGCCACTTTCAGACCCGACTTGACTGCCGACGCTCCTCTGCCGACACACACCGCGACTGCCACACACTGCTACTGCCATACTCTGCCGCGAGCTGCTTTGTGCTCGCCCTTATATAGGCCGGGGGAGGAGTGCATATGCAAATTTGTGGATCACAGCAGGTTCGGAGGCAGGGCTACACCACCTGATGCTCAGCCATTGGATGGTCGAAAAGTGGGCGTGAATCATTCTTGATCCGCTTTTCGAGGCGAAAGGAACCCATTCACAACCCATGGCACGATGTTCGGTAGAAAGGCGAAGGTGGTGGGAGTTTGCTGTGGTGGTTTGGGAAGGGTGTTGGTGGTGGCGATTTGGTTGTTGGCGGGCGTCGTTTGAGAGTGGGGGTGAGGCGATGTTTGCGGGGTGGAGTTGTGGAGGTAAAGAGGCGAAGGTGGTGGTGTTTGAGTTGTAGTTGTTTGGGAATGACGTTGGTGGTGGCGATTTGGTTGTTGAGGGATGATTGGTCCAAAATAACGACAGAGAAAAGAAAAACGGCTATCTCAAAGGATCACAGCCCTGTGAACACGGAAATTCCCTCTAAACAACGGTGGGGAAATCTAACTACACATATACTTATCGTCATAACTGATCTAAGGACCCTTTATGGTGTATTGCGAATTTCCACAGCCGTAACAATATGTAGCTTTTGGCCCGATCTATCAATTTTAGAAATTAGGCCTGTGTTGACCTTTTGACCGTAAATTTTATTTGTGGTTCAAATAATTGACCTGATATGCAAATCCTGTTCGAATTTCAAGTAAATCGGATGAAAATTGACAATTTTAGAAATTTGGCCGATGTTGACCTTTTGACCTATGTTGATCTCAAAAATAATAAGTGTTGAATTCACTGACCTGATATGCAAATCCTCTTCAAATTTCAAGTCAATCCGATGAAAATTGAGGATTTTAGAAAGTGATCCTAAGTTTTTGACCTTTGGCCTATGTTGACCTTTTGGCATGTGCTGACCTCAAAAAGTAATTAGTGTTTGTATTCAGTGAGCTCAAATGAAAATCCTGTTCAAATTTCAAGTTAATTGAATTAAAATTGACAATTTTGGAAAGTTGACCTTTTGACCGATGTTGACCTCAAAAAGAATAGGTGTTGAATTCAGTGACCTGATATGCAAATGCTCTTCAGATTTTAAGTTAATAGGATTAAAATTGAGTAATTTTTGAAATTTGGCCTATGTTGACCTTTTAATCAATGTTTACCTTTTGACAGATGGGGACCTCAAAAATTATATGTGGTTGAATTCACTGACCTGAAATGTAAATCCTCCACATTTTTTTGAATACACTGTCAAGGGCGAACACACAGAACGTACAACAAGGGGAACAGGAGATGAGAGGAGTGGGGGGGGGGGGGTGGAGAGGGAAGGACAAAACGGTGTGGAACAGAGACATGAGGAGATCTGTGGAAGGCTGAGGGATGGGGTGGGGTACACGGAGTAAACAAGATTGACACGACAGTGACTTGCAGGGAATTTGAAGCAGGTGGGTTTAGGGTGTATTAGTAGGGATTGAAAAGATCGTGGTTTTGGGTGGGGGAAGATAAGAGATGGTGGTGAACAGATGTTTTGAAGAGAGTGTGGGCGTTTGTTCCAAAGGCACAAAAAAAGAAGAATGAAAGAGTGAAGGTGAGCAGTGATTCTTGATTTTGGTAGTTTTACCAGAAGGGGATTTCTAGTGGACCTTGAGTGCCCTGCGTAAATATGGGGGTGGGGGCAATATCTCAGAGCAAGGGGGCGAGGCCAGAGAGGAGACGGTAGAAGATGGAATACTGACCGGCCTGTGGTGAGAGAGAAACCCAAAGAAACAGCATCATCGTGAGAGATACCAATGATCCAAAATGCCTTGGTTTCCGCAGATTGGGGGGCAGGGGGGAGGGGGTTCCAGTCGGTCCTTTCAGCGAGACATCGTGAGAGTGTGAGATTTGTTGGCATTGAAAGATATGTTCCACGTGTTTGACCAGTTTGTGATTTTACCCAGATCTGCAGAGAGTGAAGAGGCTGCTGCTTGCCGATCTGAGGGATGACAGATGGTACGGCGGACGGTGGAGTCATCAGCAAAGAGATAAAGAGGATTTTCCAGAGTCAGAGAGATCATTTATGAAAACCAGAAAAAGAACAGGGCACAGAACACTGCCTTGAAGAACTCCAACCTGGACAGGAAGAGGGGTTGAGAGAACTCTATTTTGGGCCATATGCTGGCTGCAACAGGAGAGGAAATCGATGAGCCATGAGTGTAGATGGCATTGGATACCATAGGAAGACAGTTTGGTGAGCAGGCCAGGGTGCCAGACCGTATCGAAGGCACGCGATGTCTCGGGAGATGACTGATTTCATGTCTGGCATTGGGGATCTCCATCCATTGTTGGGATAGCAGTTGCAGTCTATCCAGTGTAGAGTAACAGGGTCTGAATCCAAATTGATGATCGGAAATCAAGCCATTGGAGAAGAGGAAGGATTTAATGTCTGGACCGATGATGGATTCCATAACCTTGCTGATGATTGGGACAATGCTGATTGGTCTGCAGTTGTAGGGATCTGTTTTTGCACCTTTTTATGCAGAGATGTAATATTTGTTGATTTCCCTGCTGGTGGCGGATGACGTTGAGCAAATGAGAGGGTGAACAGAACAGAGAGAGTGAGGGAGCAAGAGCAGCAGAGCAGGTTTTTAGGACACGTGGGCTGATGTCTCGACCGGTTGCAAAATTTGAGTCGAGGTTTGACAGCAACCTCTCCACCTTGTCAGGAGAAAAGGACACTGAGACCAGGAACACCTGGGTGCAACTGGGTAAGTTTGATACAGAAAGCGATGGGTTTGGGACATAAGATTTAGAAGCAAAACCGGAGTTTAGGAATTCAGCATTTTCATGTGCAGGGTGCAACAGTGTGGCCATTTGAAGTAAGGGACACGATGGATGGGGAACATACACCAGAAACAGACTGAACTAGATTCCCTCCGGATTTGGAGGAGGGATGCAGGTTTGAGAGTTCAAACTTGAAATTAGAAAGATATTGTTTTCTCGCTCTCCTGAGGGTAGACACACAGTTGTTCTGAGCTTTGTGGAAGGAACTGAGATTGCCTTCAGTTGGATTCGCCTTCCAGGAGACGAAGGCAAGTTGTTTCAGGACAACTGCCTCGCCACAAGCTTCAGTGTACCATGGGCGGGAGGAAGGGTAGGACTGATGAAGACAAATGGGATAAATCTGTGCATGAGAGAGACCAAGTTTCTTTGAACGAATTCTCAGGATGAGTTGATGTCAGAGGAAATAGAGATGGCAGACAAGTTTATAAGTTTGATGGATGCTTTAAGTCCCTGCCAGTCGGCTTGAGTGAAATGCCAGACTCGACGGCACTGAGGTGGTTCTCCAATAACAGTTGGAGAGATGTCTACTTTGACAAGCATATGGTCAGAAGAACCAATTGAAGCAGGAGAATAGCAGATATTTTCAGGGAAATTTGTCAAAATCAGACCCAGAAGAGATGAAGTTCCGTTGATTGAGATCCGGGCTGGGGAAGTTAACAGATTGTCAGTCCCATTGAGTCACAGAAGTCTTTTGCTGAAGTGCCATTGCAGTTGCAGGGATAGAAACTCATGAAAAAAATCACTTGCACCTTATGCAAGTTCATGTGTCATTTCACTTGCACACAGTAATTTTTACTTGCACATTAAAATTGAGGTGTTTTTTTTTTATCTTGCCAAAACGAAGTTTTTGCAAGATATGTTCGTCAGCTTGTATGTTTGTTTTTTTTGTTTGTCTGTACTCACGTATAAAAAATTCTGCAGAGCACAGTTATCATTGGAAATTTTTGTAACTTCGCATATCAGAGGCCTATAGAGGTCCCTTTCAGCGCATAAAATTTTGAAGGTCAAAGGTCAAGGTCACTTTGTCGCAAATCAGGGGAGTCGACGAAACCCTTATTTTTTGAGTAATTTTGATCGGATCGTCTTCAAACTTCATGGGAATATAGTTCATGGTCTGGCGCTCAGCTGATTAATTATTGGTGGCGATTGGCCTTGACCTTCATATATTTTTATTTTTTGTCTAATCACGTATAAATCACTCTGCAGAGCACAGTTATCATTGGAAATTTTTGTAACTTCGCATATCAGAGGCCTATAGAGGTCCCTTTCAGCGCACAAAATTTTGAAGGTCATGGTCAAAGGTCAAGGTCACTTTGTCGCAAATCAGGGGAGTCGACGAAACCCTTATTTTTTTGAGTAATTATGATCGGATCGTCTTCAAACTTCATGGGAATATAGTTCATGGTCTGGCGCTCAGCTGATTAATTTTTGGTGGTGATTGGCCTTGACCTTCATGGTTAGCGCCTAAGGTCAAACATATTTGACCCCAAGGTCAAATTTTCAAGTTTTAGGAACCATATCGTGTAGTACCTCAAATTTAACATCTCGATGAGTGCTTTCTAGATATGTCAAGTTTGAGACGTTATGACGTCATTTGGTGACGTTATGAGGAAAATACATATTTTTCATGGTTAATCTGTGGAACAATTCTCATCGGAATCTCTCGTAGGCAGATATTCCTCAAGGAGTCGCTCCTGGTGGATAGCAGCTCTGTTCACCTCAGTGTGACCTCAAAGAAGTCACACGTGGTCACCTTTTGGCAAGATACGGGTCACCCTGCGGGTGACATTGGTTTATTTTTTTTTTTTTAAGATTGTGTGAATTTTGCATTGTATATCAAATTTAATATATTTCTCGAGTCAAGTATGAAGAATTATGCCAAGTTTATAAAAAAAAAACATTTTTGCCGGTTGAGATTCGCTGATAGTCAAATGGCATATTTCAAAATCGTTTTGCATGATATAAAATACATGATGTAATAATATGAAATACATAATTACCTTGTCAATATGTTATATTCAATAAAATTCAAGCCTGGAGCATTTCTGTTCTGTATTTTTAACTTGTTTAATCATGCAAGCAAAAACCAAAAAATATGTATGTATCACAATATAATTGTAACTTAGGGATCTCAAGTCAACATGTTTTATGCTGGCTTTGGCTCTTGACATTATGAGCTCGTAATAAATCATATCCTTATAGTTTCTAAACCGTAAAAATGTTCTAATATCTAACAAGCAAACCAGTGAATTCTACACATTCAAATTACAATGATTTCTTATACCTGAGTCAATAACTGTATGAACATGATGAATTAAATAAGTCTTGTAGCCTTAACATTGTGTAAGACTGTATCTCTGACATTTTCTTCAAATAATATTAACTGACTAGCATTAAAATGTCAACAAAATATTACAAATACTAGAAATCAAGCTTCCAAATAATCTCAGTCAGTGTCCTTTTCATCATTCCATAACTCCTGATCAGTTTGATTTGGAAGGTCCACAGTGTAATACCAAATTAATAACTAATGTCTAATATTATCTACTGCTATCTAATGCATCTAATTAAACATCATGAACATCAGTTTCAAACTTTGGTTAATGTACTCGGCTCCATCATACGAGTTAAAATAAACACAGACTAGCCTATGCTAAGTAAAAGTAGCACCTTCATTTATTCTACAATGTAGGCTCCCAGGATGTCACAGTCTCAAAATGTTCGAGTGAGACTAGTCATTAGAAAGCTCATTTTATCGAGTTAATTAGTGTTTGGGAGACATAATACTTATGATTTATTTGGCTAGTTAATAACTGCAAACTAGTCACAGTAATGTTTTGCCATCTATGAAAGGAAAAATTCATTACATTGTTTTCTCAAGACTTTTTCAAATTTCCATGGCTTGATTTTTCAAGTCACTCATGAAATGTAGCCAGTAAATCAGTCCAACTGATTCAATTACATTCACTCAGGATCACTCTGAGTTTGTTGATTCTCAGCATCTTCCTCAGTATCATTCTCTGAATCATCCACTGGAGTAGAAAGTGCAACCTGGGCAACCTTGGAATTGTGGAACGCTGCCTTTGGAGACGCCTCTTCCCACTAGTGTACTACATGGAGATACTTGACACTGGATCAAATGAATCCAAGTCCGGGGCACAGAGCTTAACCATCATCGGATCAGTCAATGTGGAACCTGAGAGATGTGAACGATGGTCATTTTTGATTCTCTGCATCAGAGAAAACCCTCGTTCAGCTTCAGCAGTGCTGCTGGGAATGACCATGTAGATGCGTAACAAGGCCAGCATGTTCTTCAAGGTTTGAACATCTTGACTTTTGTTCATTACAAGGAATAGTGACCACATTCTGAAGGTCATCCTGTATGTCGGCTGATGCAGAATGCTCACAGTGAGCATGAGTTCAGTCATTTCATTTCTCAAAGTTGCCAGAGAACCATCATATCCTTTCTTGTCCAGCAAGGAACCATAATGTCCTTGAAGAACCTCAAGCTCCTCATCTCCATAAGTGGAATATTCTGTTTTGTCCACTGGCCAGCGTTTGGGTTCAAACAGATGGCTGAATGACTTCAGCACACTCTTATTCCGGAGGGCCATACTTTCAAACCTTCTGTCAATTTCCTGTTTGATTGACTCCAGTAGTTTTGCTCCATCAGAAACTACCTTTGAGATGGGAGAACCAATATCCCTTCTTGTATTTGCTGTGTGAAGTGGAATCCCTTTCCACTCTGTGCCTCCAGACGTATGCTTCTCCAAGGTAGATTTTGCTACATTTTTCAACATTGATGGCATCAAGTGCCATTGTAGTTTGCTCGAGCTTCAAGATAGCATCCTCCAGTGATGTCTTGTTGTCTTGGAGTAGACAACTCAAGGCCTGAATGTGGTGATACATGATTTCCAGGAGCTTTATGAACAGCACAAAGCGCACAGATGTCAGCATGTTATGCAAGCCTTTTGCTCTTGCAGCTTGATCAACGCTGCCCTGTTTGAGCTGTGACAAATGGGTGACAATGGCTGCCCAATTACTGATGAGCACAATAACAGCTCTGTGCCTATGTGCCACCCATCTAGTTCCCAGAATGTTAGTAGGTTTTAACACTTTTGTTCCAAGTGCTTCACCAGTAGTCTGGAGACAAACCCAATTTTGGGGGAGTAATGATAGACCTTGTAGAGCTCTTGAAGTGTTGTCTATGTCTGTTACGTATTTCACTCCCTTGGCTGCATCACGTATAGCAAGATCCAAACGATGAGCAGTGCATGAATTCCAATTAAGTGAGGAACTTCCTCCTGCACTTGTTTCACCATTCCATTCAGCCTGCCAGTCATGACTGATGCACCATCAACAGTTCAGCTAACAAGTCTGTCTCTCCAGTCTGGACAGTTTCCATCATCTTCAATACTATTAATAACAGCCTGCTTGATACTCGTGGCATCACCACCAGCAAGTTTCTTGATTGCCAAAAACTTTGTCACAGGCTCACAAGTTTCATTCAGTGTTCTTGCATAAACCACTTCTTGTTCATTAAAGGGGCTGTCACACCTTGACGTTTTAGCCAGCATATGGCAAGGTATCAAAATGTATGTAAAACGCTGGCGTACGCTGAACTATTGATGTTTTTTTTTAATTTTTGGTCGTATTCATAACTTGTTGGACGTATGCATAACGTATTAGTAACGTACACAGAACGTTTCAATCACACATAGATAACTTATACCAACGAATGCTGAGCGTGTTGTCGGCGTTCACAACCTATGCCCAATGATAGTCTAACTTATGCATAGCGCGTGGCAGCGTATCGCCGACGATCACGTGGCGTAGGCTATTCATAGGCTGCAGCTCGACGATTCAAATCATAACTGCACGAGACATCGAAGTGTCAAGCCGCTGTCACACCTTGACGTTTTAGCCAGCGTATGCCGACGTATGAAAAAATTGCCGAATCGTGCTGGCACACGTCGAATACGTTATGGGGAAGTTTTGTATACGTCAAGAGCATGCTGAAGCACGCTGGTATACGTCGTAGTACGCTGGCATAGGTCGTCATACGCAGAGTACGTCTAAATTTTCAGCATGTTGAAAATTTCTCGACGTACTCGGTGTATGACACACGTTCCGCATACGCTGGCCATAAGTTGTAGGCATGTTACGTGACCGTTGACACACGTCGACACACGTTCCTTGTAAGGTACTCATAAGTCAAAACACGTCAAGGTAATGGTTAGCGTCAGTGTTCCAGACTCCCTGTTTTTTTTTTTTATTTTTTTTTTTTTTCTCTCTTCGGTGTGACGGTCATGTTGACACTTCTATTTCTATTGCGGTTATGATTTAAATCGTTGAGCGGCAGCCTTTTAATTATATTATATTATAACCGCACTAGAAATCGAAGTGTCAACATCACCGTCATACTGAAGAAAAAAAAAAAACAGGGAGTCTGGAACACTGACGCTAACCATTACCTTGACATGTTTCGACTTATGAGTAACTTACAAGTAACGTGTGTCAACGATCGCGTAACGTGCCTACAACTTATGGCCAGCGTTATGCGGAACGTGTGAGTCATCCGCCGGCGTACGCCGTAAAATTTCAAGCATGCAAAAATTTGAGGACAACCACAAAGTACAATGATTAAAGCCAGCGTACTACGACCTATGGCAGTGTTTTTCAGCGTGCTCTTAACGTATACAAAACTTACCCATAACGTATTCGACGTGTGCCAGCGTTTTAGAAAAAAAAATCACAAGTCGGCATACGCTGGCTAAATCGTCAAGGTGTGACAGCGCCTTAACCCCAGAATCTGATGATGAATCATTCAGTATACTGAAGAAGTCATTCCTCTTCAACATCTCTGCAATTTCATTTTGTAGGACTTCCGCAATATATTCAATGAAGTATTTACACTGTTTTTCATTGGCATAGTTGCTGCACAGGTTGGCTTTAAAGTTTTTGTCTTGCAATGCCAACAGGGGCTGAAAATGGGACAGTGGAAGTTCCTGTCGAGCTAAATATAAAGCTGTAACAAACTGGAATTTTCTTTTCTCCAACTCCTTTTCATCCATTTTCCTGAATCCCTTCCCAATTGGAGTCTTAAATGGGGCAGCCCTCTTAGCGAAGTAAGCTTCACATGCCTTTTAGTGATTTGCTGCCTTTTTATGTGCCAGAACACTTGTATAGCGCAGTGTGCTGCAACCCAGAATGAAACTGCTTCCAGTGGTTCCACCACGTTTAGTCATACTGCAACCTCCACTTTGATTTTGATAAAGCTCAATGCAGTACTCACATGTCATGATTTTAATTTGTTCATCATATTTCAGCTACTGTCTTTCTGACCCATCAGGGTAGATGTACCAGCTTTTTTGAAAGTGATATTCCTTAGCCTCCTTGTCAGATTTGGCTTTCTTTGGAGGGAAGTTTTTGTAGAGGAGTCACTTGACCCAGAAACAATGTCACTTTCAGGTATGCCTGTGTTCATGGTAGGGGAACCAGTTCCAACAGAATCATTTTGAACCTCACAAGCACCATCAGCTTCTACAGATGGACTTGTGTGTTTATCATGTTCAGTGATAGATTGGCCACTTTTTTTTGATGTTGCAGAGCACTTGAACTTGTATGCAAATAAACTTGCTTGCTTGACTTTCTTCGGAGGCATTTTGGGCAGTGTTCACTTGAAAATGAGTGAGAAGATTACTTTCAAGTCACTACATACAAAATGCAACTAAACGAATGATGAAAAAGTTTGCCTTTCCACAAAAAGTTAAATAAATATTAATAAATGGGAAAATATTGAAGATATCCAAGCATAGAGTTAACACGGCAAAAAATATTTTATAGCTTGTGATACTAAATTTTATTACAATAATATTTTTCTGTTTTTAATTGGAATGCACCAAAAATTCTTCCATTAATTTTATTCCAAGACGTATTCAAAAATAAAATCTGAGCAATGTTTCAGGTGAATATTAACAAAAATCCCAATATAAATATTGGCTAATGCCTCCTATTAACCCCATTATAAAACTTTATGAAATTCTCAAATGATTCCATCTTTTATCGTCTAAGGCCTCAATTGGGATAACAATATCATTTGTACTTTCACAGGAACATTGTTTAACAAAAGAAACTTACTTGGAAAGTATTTGTAGCCCATTTACAGCTGTATTTTACAGAGTATTCAAGCCCAAATCATGTTTTGGTTTGCTTCAGAAAGCATGGCCAGGATGTAGGTGGCGCTGCAGGCTGCACTTCCTCCTTGGTTCAAGTGTCATTTTTCAACAAATATGTATGTAATTTAACCAAAATCTTATCAGTAGTCTGTCTCAAATCATTATTGAGACATAATCTACAATATATTTGAAGCGAATGTTGCTTAAATTGCTTAGATTTGAAGTAAATTAGTGAGCTATTTCTGTATGTAAAGTCCCCTGTGATTGGTCGACCTGAGTCAGTTTGACCAATCAGAGCTCCTGGTGCATAGTGGTTAGGCAGGACATGGGAGGGAGGTTTAAAATGGCTTCAGAGCTTTACTTGCACATAGTGCAAGTGAATCAAAGGTATTACTTGCACTTACTTAATTTTACTTGCACTGTGCAACCACTTAAACATGAGTTTATTTCACTGAGTTGAGAGGGGTACCCACACCCAGCCAACTGGTATGATGACAATTGAAGTCACCACATATGAGAAAGAGAGAGTTGGGATGAGAGGATAGAAGTTGGTCCATGTTTTTGGAGAGTGAGATATAATTGGAGTCATCACTGTTTGGTGGATGGTACAACACACATATGAACATGAGATTGGAGTGGAGGGGAAGCTGGAGCCAGAGGTATTCCTGGGGGTGTGGGAGAGAGAGGGTAGTGCATTATGAGTGAGTAATAGAGTATTTGATGAAGAGAGCAACTCCGTCACCAGGACGAGGCTCAGATCTGTCATACCGTGGGAGGGAGTAACCAGGGAAAGATACTAGGGAGTCAGAGATGTTTTGAAGGAGGAAAGTTTCTGTAAAGCAGATTATGACTGGTTTGTCAGTGCCAACCTGTATTTTTTCAGTAACACATTTTGTAATCTGGTTTGTCAGTAACACATGCCGGGTGTTGGTTTAACGGCTAGAGGGGTGGGCTTGGCATCTGAGGGTCCTAAGTTCAAATCCTACTCAACTGTTAAATTAATACCAGGTGGGGTTGACTCTGCTTGTCATCCTTCCAAGGTCAGCAAAATGAGTGCCAGCATGCTGGTATTCTGTGTCGGAGTGGTGACCCATCCAGAATTGTGTCCAAGAGCCAAGGAGACTGCTTCGGCAGCACCAACGCTCTGCACAGAGTATGGTCCCAATGGATGGATGGATGGATGGACCCTGTATGGAAAGATCTGTCAGGTTTGAATGAAGGCCCGGATGTTTGAGGTCCACACTGTTAAGGAAGGAAGATGGAGGAGTAGAGGTTTTGGGTACAGGAGAGGAGAGGGGGAGAGTAGGATGAGGGAGGAGGGGGGTGGAGGTAAGAAAAGTTGTTGAAACAGTATGGGGGGTTGCAGAAGATCTTAGGGAGAGGGCCAGATGAGGAGGAGAAAAGGCTCAGTGGTGATGTGTTGAGGTACATTGGGGAGTAATAAGAGAGGGGGTAGAGGGCAGTTGAAGATTGGAGGAGGTGGAGTGAGGAGATGGAAGAGAGGGTGGGGGAAGGAGGCAGCTTTGTGGATGTGATGGGGGGGGCAACTTTGGGAAGGGGGTGAGGGGGAAGATTGTAGTGAGAGGGGAGAGTTGAAGGAGAAGGGTGAGGGGGGAATTTTTGAGAAAGGTGAGGGGGAAGAGTGTGAAGGTTGCTTTGAGAGGGAGGGAGACGATGAGAGCAGGCACGGCTAAGTTGCAGGAGGCTGATTGGAAAGGTGAGGAGAGGGTGTAGAGGTGATCCAAACAATTGAAGTCACCACATATGAGGAAGAGAGAGTTGGGATGAGAGGATAGAAGTTGGTCCATGTTTTTGGAAAGATAGAAGTTCGTCCATATAATCAATCTGCTGGAATGTGGCCATTAATAAGAATTGTAGTCTCAGTCGATCACTGCATCAGTTGCTAATTACTAAATATTAATTGATTCATCTTTATAACTAATTTGATTAGAACTTGCATTCAAATGTAATATTCTGTGTCTCTTTTTAATAAGGCCTTATTTTGGACTGGAGCAAAAGGAGATTGGGACCACACTCTGTGCAGAGCATTGATGCTGCTTAAGCAGTCTCCTTGGCGATTTGGGCCCAATCCTGGATGGGTCGCCACTCCGACACAGTATACCAGCATGCTGACACTCATTTTGCCGACCTCGGAAGGATGACAGGCAGAGTCAACCCCACCTGGTATTAATTCAACAGCTGAGCGGGATTTGAACTCAGGACCCTCGGATCCAAAGCCCAACATCCTAACCATTAAGCCAACACCAGGCATATAATGATAGCTTGACACATTATCTGTCCAGAATTGCCCTGCTCGCAGTTAGTCTGTTATTCGAGACCCCTGCCCGCTTTACTATTGTCTGCCTGCGCAGTTTGTTGTTTCTGACCGGGTCGATAAGAAGCGCTCTCTGGGTTTTCTCCCCTGTCTCGACAAATCTGTAAAATCCTTCACATGACTCCAGCCGGCCCAGCCGAGGTTAGATGTGGGTCATTGTGACCCGACTCTCCTCCATTCCTGTTAGGTTTATTTGTGAGAAGGTTCACATGTACCGTCTTGCACACGGTGCACTCTGGTCACAGATACCCACACCTTCTCCTTTCTTTTAATGCTCCAGCCAATCAGGCATCGGCACACCACTGAAGTCTTCATTGGTGAACACACGACTGAAGAATTTGTGTATTGATGTGAACGACCAGGACAGAGAGAGATCGAGGGTTAGTGTGACGACCAGACAAATAAATGTTTCAGTTCAGTGGTACAAATGATGTCACGTCCGGTAATCACCCTAACCCGGAAGGTAAACCGGAACGGAATCCTATAAGTAAAACCCACAACTTTAAATCGGGTAAAGGATACCAACTTGCTGGACGTTAAAGGGATTGTGTGTACCTGCAACCTTCATGTCCGTCAATAATTGAACAGAAACTGAACGAAAGGTAATTACAACTACTATGGTGGAGATCAGTGATTTTAAGGACAATAAAAGTGATTACGAGAAGGAGGAAGAAGAATGAATGGACGATGAATAACTTCCGGTTTGATCTTCCTGTAAACCTTGAACCGGAACTCAAACGCAGGTCCTCGTGGTCAGGGCGGAACTGATCAGAAGAGGTATTTTCGGAATTCTTATTTAACATTGAGAAAGATCTGTGAAACGTTAATTTAAATATAAAATAATTTTCTGTTCCTTGATGACGGCAATGAAGGAAAGTCAAAGGAGTTTTGTTGAATGTTTGTTGAGGTGTTTGTTGATTTAATGAGGTGATTTTAACTCGTTTTGTTTTATTCACCACATTGTTTTATATCACATCGTCACTAAACTTCCCACAACAAGGATGAAACCTCATTCTTCCTTTAAACTACAAAACTACCAGAAACCTTTTATAATTAACTTGTACATCCAATTTGATATCTACATGAGGAGGTGTAACAAGGGTACGAGGTACGATTACTTACTTTACCTGTTCCTTGGGATATTTAACATTCATAACCTGAATGGAGATCAAAATCCTGATTCATAATCCAAAAACTCATAAACATCGTGTGGGTCTAAAATGTAACATTCCTCGTTAACCTTCCACCGACATTCCATCTCAGGTAAATTGGACTCCACAGGGAAATTATTCAAGAATTCTAGAAGTTAGAGGGAAAGTGATTCACTCACCCTCCCTCTCCCCCCCCCTTGTCGCCCCGCCCCTTCCGCCCTGCACCGCTCTGCTCTTTTCAGGATAGTATGTCTCCAATTTAAGCACAAATCTAGTTTCTAAGATGATGGTATAGGATGTGTTGGACCTGGAAATTTAACTTCCAGGAAAATGTAAATTCATGATTCATCTGAGAGAATTGAAGTAAAAGTAAATTGAGATCGTTGTTGGTTCTTTTCTCCAGATGTGGGTTTCAGAAGGTGGAACGGAGCCCTCCAGTTGTGTGTACATAATTGGTGTATCATCACTTCAATATGTGTGAAGAACCACCACTGAGCTGTGGATATGTGTTGTTGCGGACCCAGGGTCACAGTGGTACGATGGTTAGGGTATCCCCAGTTCTCTCTAGTAAATCGAGGCCGATGTACACAAATAAGAGCTCATGGCGGCTACACTTTTGATGGGTTATAAGCATTCTATTTAAGATGGGACAGACGGACAGCATGAGCCTATTATTATATGGAGATGGTGGGACCAGGGCTGGATTTAGGGGCAGGTGACCCAGGCAACCACCTGGGGTGCCAGCTTTTGGTGAGCCTGTCACAAAGATATAACAGGGTATTAACAAGGAAATTTGGCATGTGAGGAGGCAATTGAGATTTGGTCTATCATGTCTGTGCTACACCGACACTTTTTTGTTTTTGTTTTTTGCACGTACAGCCACACACATACGGCCACGCACGTACCGCCACGCATATGCGGGCACACGAGAGCAAAGGAACGGCCTGTGTGGTTGTTGTTTCTGGCACGCGGTTTCAAGTTTATTTATTTTTATTTTTTGCATGTATGGCCACGCACGTAAGGGCACGCACTATTATTAAATAAATCCGTCAAGCTAACGACTCGATCACCACAAACAATTTAATAACGACTCAATTTAATAATTTCCAATTTAAAATTGTTGGCCGGGAAAACGGGGGTGGGCGTGGACGTGGGCTGTTTTGGGATGAAGAATACACATCAACCACACACTATCCCTCAAAAAGACCCTCATAACCCCTTCACCACTGTCTTCCCTCACTACTTCTCACCACTGCCAACTCTCACTGCCCCTCACCACTGCCTACTCTCACTGCCCCCTCACCACTGCCAACTCTCACTGTCCCCTCACCACTGCTTACTCTCACTGCCCCATCACCACTGCCGACTCTCACTGCCCCATCACCACTGCCGACTCTCACTGCCCCCTCACCACTGCCTACTCTCACTGCCCCCTCACCACTGCATACTCTCACTGCCCCCTCACCACTGCCAACTCTCACTGCTCCCTCACCACTGCCAACTCTCACTGCCCCCTCACCACTGCCTACTCTCACTGCCCCCTCACCACTGCCTACTCTCACTGCCCCCTCACCACTGCGTACTCTCACTGCCTCTTCACCACTGCCTACTCTCACTGTGCCTCACCACTGCCTACTCACACTGCCCCTCACCATTGCCTACTCACACTTCCCCCTCACCATTGCCTACTCACACTGCCCCCTCACCATTGCCTACTATCACTACTCCCTCACCACTGCCTGCTCTCACCACCTCATACCCCCTCACCACTGCCTGCACTCGCTTCCCCCTCACAAGGTATTCACATGTTGAATAATTAGAGAGGAGGCTCCGAAGATGACTCTTACTTGGGCCATCATTTCATCTCGTACCTGCCCTGGGTGGGGGCAGTTGCAGAATAGAAGCATTGTAGCTCATACTGCATGAAGAGAAGTTCATTCATTAATTCATTCATTGGAAGCATGCGCCACAGTGTGTTGCTGCGTCCACTTTCCACTGGTACTCCAGTGGCCTCTATATGGCCATCCCCCAGGCAAATGCCCAGCTCATCCCCATCACTTAGCCTAGGGATAGGACATTCCAGACACCCATGAAAAGGGATGCCTCAGATTAACCCGAGGAGACTCATATGGTGGATGACACCTCAGCACCACCACAACACATACACTGCAGTGTTTTGTGGTGCCCAGAGTACAAATACTGCCACCAACCTCCTAGGAAAGGTAACCAACTGCAGGAGGACATCCGCAGATGCAGTTGGCACCAGGTATGGATGGCCGTTAGCTCACAAGGAGCTCCTCCGCCCTTTTGCTAGGTTTTGTATTTAATGCTGCTGGGTGTCCATGAAAGGGAAATGAGGAAGAAGAAAAGGAATGAGGTTCTTCCCAGCCATGCCTTTTTTGATTGCTTTGTCCTTATTTTGTACAATAGTGGGGCAACTTAGCACAACAATTGTGCATTTTGTGAGGAAAGCACCAAATTTGGCACACGAGTAGCCTATCATATTATGAACAGATTTGGATATTGGGCCATCTCAAAATTTTTGATGGCAGTGGAAAATGGCTGCCACAGCCATCAGAGGCTGAATTTGAGATGGCCCAATATCCAAATCTGTTCATAATATGTTAGGCTCCTATTGTGCCAAATTTGGTGCTTTCCTTGCAAAATGCACAATTGTTATGCTTTATTTAGCTAAGTTGCCCCACTACAACCATGGTGTTGATGTTGATGCATTATCTTTTTGTCTATGGACATTACTTATATGCTTATTAATGAAACAATAATGAGAGAGCAAGGCAGCGGAGTTGAGGTGAGGGGGCACTTTCATTTTTGGTTCTTTAATTTTGTTTGCAGTGGCTGCTGCTTGCATCATTGCTGTGCTGATGATGTCGTGCCCCCTGTAAATTCGAGAATAAATTTTGAATTTGGCCAGTGTGCCAGTGATAGCTCACCTACTCTTCGAGAATGATGCCATGGTATCTTCAATGTCCACCAACTAATGCTGTGAGAGGGGATGTCCAGTTGAACGGACATCCGAGAGACGGCACATCCGAAAGACGGCACACGTATTGATCCCTTTCCCTATCTGTGAAAAAACACGGTGACAGTTTAAAGCCATGTCGGGATTCATACACATGCTAGACAACTCGAGGGCAAGCGTGCCTACCTCAGGGCCATCCTGACAGCCCACATGGGGTGTACAAACTGGCAGAAAAACCCCGCATTGGTTGGATAAAATACAGTGTAAAGAAAAAAGTAACATGTATTACCTTTCCTTTGTTAACATAAGCATTGTCTTCCTGGCAGGTCATTGGTGAAATGGACAACTTCTTGGAATGGCTCCAATCACAAGGTCTGAGAGTAGAAACAGCCCAAGCAGTGATCAATATACTTGGAATTGAGAATCGGAAGGTTCTTCAAGCTTGTACAGACTACGATTCATTGCGAACAGAGCTCCTCTCTCTCGCCAAAGAGAAATTTAAATTTGCAATGTATGCTGACTTCTGTAAATTTGTGAAATCTTTTTTGAAGCCGCAGGTTGTCCAGCTTGCAGGCTCTTCTCTGTTGGGAAGTTTATTCGTCAACTTGGAGAATGTTATTCGCGAACTTTCCAGTTTCTGCCAAAAGTTTATTGGATTCCAAAATGTGCAGCTGGAAAATGTTCCTGGTTTTCGGGGAATCTGTTTCAGTGATGTCTGCAACCTCCATAATCAGGATGATGGATTAACACCTAAGTCTGGTATGTCACTATTTTATACACTCTGGCATGTCAAGAAATTCCTTGATGTTGAACCATTAATATGTGTTTGTTTTTTCGTTCTAACTTATGGAATCTCCTTTGGAACAATTTTGTGTTGTCAAAGACGTTTAAATTCATGATATCATGACAAAGTCAATGTTTTTTCTTCCAACTCACATTAAATTCCAAAGTATTCCATGTTTAACAGTACATTTAAATTCTCCACACGCAGGAAGTAGTTTGTTTACTCCTCATATTGGCATGGACAGTGTGAGGGACATCCCATTGGAGAAAAGAATCTGTTAAACACAGAATATCTTGGCTGTAAGTTGCAGCCAGGGTTGAGAGATCTGTGAGGATGGAGCAGAGGCCTCAGATGTTTGAGGTGCATTCAGTGAGGGACAGCGGAGAAGGTTTTGGGTGGGTTGTCATGGCAGTTTTGGCCATGTTAAGGCAGAAAAATCTTTAGCTCAGTTTAAGCAGTTTTTTATTTGTAAATACTTGACAAACTCATGCACGAGGAAGACAAACTCATGCCCTATGAGCCTGGAGCAGTATCACAGGCAAAACTTAACTTTAACATCGGGTATAGCGCATATATATATATATATATATATATATATATATATATATATATATATATATATATATATATATTTATATATACATATATATATATATATATATATATATATATGTGTGTGTGTGTGTGTGTGTGTGTGTGTGTGTGTGTGTGTGTGTGTGTGTGTGTGTGTGTGATCTCACCAGGATGTGTTTAACACTTCAAAGGAAATTAATTGAACAAAGAGGGCCTTTGGAGAAACAACAGGTGGAAGTTTGTAAGGTTTTAAATCACAAACATAGGATGAAAACAGTCTGTTATTGGAGTCGGCTCCAGATTGCCCCGGTGAGGGGGGGTATAATTTGTAATTCCTAGCTGGCCTTCTGGCAAGAGATATGGCTTTACAAGGTTTTACAACCACAGCGGAATGTATATTATACTTCCCCACTTGCTTTTCCAGCATATATTTATGAAATTATTTCTCAAAGCACTAACTAAAGCTGATTGGCATTTTACCTCATTATAAATTCAATTAACAATTCAGTTTCCCACAATTCCCCAGTTTTGTTCATGCAGAACAACACAAGGTTTGTTCTTTCAGGACAAAGCTACAAAAATTTAAACTTGTTGGCTCGCGGCAGGCCCGTTTCCACTGCATCACTCAGACATGTGCTCTGTGAGCGGTCGACACCCAAGCAAGTGGATGCAACTCTCGGTGGCCATCACATTTCCACGCTGTCTCGTTCCACAGAGTTTGAACGCTGAGGCGATTTCGAAGAAACTAATCCTGTGCACATCAAATGTGTACATCCAATCGGCAATCGCCTTTTTCAATTATACCAATCAGCTTTAATGCCACTCAAATTATTTTCCTCTTCAGTTTTTAATATATCTTTATTGTCCCACATCCCTTCATCACAATCATCCATCTTTTTGGGTTACTTAGCAACAATTATTGACTTCTTTCAAAAGGGGTTTCATCAGTCCCAAGGGCACAAGTGTCTGCACTTTCATATCTTCCATAAAATCCCACCGACACGGTGTCTCGATTTGATTTAAAACGAGGTTCTTCATTTTCTGGGTTTTCTGGATCTTCTGGATCTTCATGGTCGCCATAAGTTGCTAAGAGATGGTCGGTCCAGGAAAACTTCATGCGCCACCATCGTTGTCACTGTGGAAAATTTTCTCACACACACACCGATTATTGCTCTTATGCATGCTATGATGACAACAACAGTGACAAATATCATGCATCCAACTAACAGTGCATGGAGTATCCATATTCCCCATCCACCAAACATCTTTTCCAACCATGACCCGAAGTTGCATCCCTTTTTATCCCCCGCCGCTTGGCGGAAGGGGGATATTGTTGTCACCCGGGTCGTCCGTCCGTCCCGCTGGCTGGCTGGGCGTCAACATTTATAGCTGTGAGTGCCATAACTCATAAACTGTTCACCATATCGATTTGAAATTTGGGTTACACATGTACCACCTGAAAAGGAAGAAGTCTATTGATTTTGGGCATGGCCAGATCCAAGAGGGCCGACTGGGGTGTCCATCTTGAAAAAAAATGTTTATTCGCCATATCGATTTGAAATTTGGGTAACACATGTACCACCTGAAAATGAAGAACCCTATTGATTTTGGGCGTGACCGGATCCAAGATGGCCGACTGGGGCGGCCATTTTGAAAAAAATGTTTTTTGTAATAAATGGAAACGCTTATCTGATTTCAATTATTTTTCAATAGCGGGGGATTCCCCATCTCTGATGGTTTATTTACAATCATATTTGGCACCTTCTGCTTTAATCTTCCCACCCAGATCGTCAATCTCCTCTGAGTTATCATGGATGTAGGTGCAACATTCCGACCCTACAACTGCACATGTGCCTCCCTTTGCAGCCAATAAAACATCAAAGGTGATATGATTCTGCATAGCTACTGTCCGCATGGCAACCATTTCAGCATTTACTTTGGTAAAAACCCTCAGCAGTTTCATTCGCAAGCTTTTCTAAAGAGGCTGTCATGTTAATGATTTCTCTAGCAGCTTTCCCAACATCATAAAAAGGAAACGCTATCATGAAGAATCTTTCAGTTTCTGAAATAGATATTTTTTTGTTTATTCTGTGGCACGAAAGGTGATTGGTCAAGATTATGGATTTGGGGTATTACATATCCTAAATAACAAGATCCCGTCCATCCGACTGGTAACCACGAATGTGCCCGATGCCCACATATGAAATATGCACCATTTAATATTGTCTGTGGTTCCACGACGTTATCCATTCATATCCTTATATCTATCCTGTTCCAGTAGTTCGTCCCTCAATGGTTACTTTTTCTTCCCCATGTTCGGCATAATATTGGCACGTTGAGTTACCCAAGTAAGGTCCATTTACTTTCCTGCATCCCAGACAAACTGTTCCTATTTCTCCATTTATCACCTTAAAATGCGGTGGATATTTCTCCATTTCTTCCCCCTTAGACGGTGAGGCAAAATGTGTCCAATACCAAGGCGAGTGGTCATGTCTTTCCCATCTGCAGTCTCTTTTGAATCTTCGTAAGTAAGCTCTATTGCAACGAGATGTCTGTGTCCATGATTTCTTACCTTCGCACTCGACAGCTGTGTGGTGATGTGGATTTTTCCTCCACCCCGTTGTGATCATTGAAGGATTTTCCCTGGTTGATTGTGGAATCCTATTTAACTTCAGACAGAGTTTAACGTTTGTCCGATTTGGTTATAAAATCCTGCATAAAACCCATTGACACTGATAACCGATGTCCACACAAGTCCTTCCTTGTGAAACAATTTATTTTCTAATTATCCACCATACACTTCTCACCCTCGTACAATGAATATAAGAATCCCCATTGATTGCAAGATTATTTGGTTCTATTTCATTTATTCTTACTTTTAGTTAATAGTTAGACCAACCCGATTCAATTCACTTCCACATTACATCAGAGAGTTTTATTCTAACTTGGTACTTGGTCAGTTCCAAGGCGTTCAAGCCACTGAGATTCTATACTTCCTCAGGTACTTGTACTGAAACAATTTTACATTTCAAAGCATTTTATACTTTCATGGGAGAGTGGTGGGGGCTATCAACCCAGACTGCAGATGTGTCCTTTTAGGCGAGAAGCCACTACGTACATTTCGAGGCAAAGGTTCGCTGTTATCAGCTCAGGTCACACCGCTCCAGACCAAGACATTTATCAACATTTAGGGCAAAAGTCTCTTGGCCAGAAAGGATAGCCAATTCAACTTATAGCATAAAACTTACATTTCTATACCTCCATTTGTTACAATTTAGAATACATTAATATCAATTTTTCCCCCACACTCCCCCTTTTTTTTTGAAGGAAAATTTGAATAATTTTTCTTACACATGATTACCATGTCCCGTTCATGAAGGAGAAAAGATTTCCATTATTCAAGTTCAATCAACAATGGCAGCGAGTGCTCATATCAGAAAATGAGTGAGTTTCCATTTAATTTATGGCCTGTTCATCAGCATGTGTCACACATTGAAAACATGTTACCCGAAGTCAGAAGATAAACTGGTCAGGGTGTGGATAGAGCAGCACCCAATGGGAAACACAATCGAAGCACACCTTGAGCTGAGGAGAAGGTAGATGTGGGCAAGTACAAGCTTGGGCCAGACACTGGGTTGAAGGAGACAAAAAGGACTCGAGAGGTGAACAGAGATCCAGCCTCAACAGAGCCTGGGGTCTCGCAGCAGCAGTCCGTGCAATCGGGCCTGATTTCACCAAGCAAGCTGTGCACGTAAGATGCAGTCGCTTTGCAGCATGAGCCCCCACTCGCACCATTGAACACATGTTGTAAACGACTCGCAGTGTGGAACTCCAGGCCTGTCGTACATTGAAGCAACCACAGCAAGTTCATGATGTATTTGCAGAGCGGCAATCGAGAGTGTGGCTGAGAACATTCCTCCACGCAGGCACCACACAACGCCGACGTTAAGACTTTGCTCAACCCTCTCCTCAGTGGGTTTTTCTTTTTTCACATTTCCTTCATCTTATCTCCTCAGGAAGGGGTACAGCTTCATGATCACGTGTTGAATGCCCAATCACCAAAATCTGGGTTCTCTCATCGTCCAATCTTTTTTGTGGAAGTTCTTTCCACGCTTCATTTAGACAAAATCGTACATTTGCATAGTTTAACTGTGTTCAACACTCCGAAACATACAAAACCAAAGTTAACATCGAGTAAACATTATGGGCTCATGTATTTCCACAAGACTGACAAAGGTTCTTCCAAAGCATTCAACTTGCATTATCAATATTTTATCTCTTTCCTTATTATTTCCCTAAATGACAACTAAAATATACAGAAATCTCAGTTGTATGTGTACTCAAACATTCATCTCATTTGCTATTTCCATGTGAAGGCAAACGGTCTTTATCAGGGTTCCAATTTGCGATCAATAATTATTTTCACAAAAATATTCCATCATTTTTCCCAAAATATGAAAGTAATCTATTTCTTCAAGAACCGAATCCAATTCGATTTTGCGCAGTTACTATTTTAACATTCACATCTGCTAAACAATTTACAGTTTCATTCACAAATAGTTCCAGAGCAACTGCCATTTTTTTATGATCTTGATTTAATTCTCAGTAACTTTTCCTTATCCTCAATTAACAGATTAACAGGGTTTTTTTTTGAATGAGCTTAGTCTGAAAGTAACTAACACAGTTACCGCACAACCTTCATTTGAGAGTTCCACTCCGTTCGGCATCCTGGCATCGAGTTGCTGAGCTGTAGAGCGTCCTTGGCTGCAGAGCGTAAAATATCTCAAAAATAATGTTTAACCAATCTCTTAAACAACTTTTTGTCTCGACAATAAAATATTTTCTTTTAAAATCCATAAATCAAAATTAAATCTTCAGCGTCTATCCAATTAAATCATGAATTTACCTTGACTGAATCAATCAAAGGGTTAAATGGGTTGTTTGCCATTGCCTTCCCAGCACAAGTTCAGGCAACATTAACATTTACAGAGGAATAAAACGGCACGCCTATTTCAACGTCCATCCGAGGGCATCATCGATTATCTGTGAATCGCCCCACGTGCTAAACATCATCAAATCAATTTTAAAATCATTCCAAATCACGTTTCTACATTTAAATCAAAATCTTCGAAACATTTCTGACACGTCCTCAGAGCTTGCCCAGCACTTAAACCTGCTGGATTGTGTAATTACAAATCATCACAATGCCAGCGAGAGCTCAACTCCCAAGACTTCACATTCCGAATATATCCCACATTCACAATTGTTATTTCAATTTATCCAAAATCCCTATGGTTTTTAAATAAAACTTCAACACTTTTCCCAAAATGGACTTCACTTTAAACAGATTCAGTAGAGAGGGTGCGCCACAAACACCAAGTAACAAGGAACAGGAAGTTCTCTCCACATCCGGTGGGAAGAAAAAGAAAAACTCTGACAGGCAAAACCCACAGTTTAGCATTACTCTGTCATGGCTTCAACACACACACTAACGAGCATTGCATCTCATAGACTCGCGTGTGATCACGTGACAAATACCAATCACATTTCTATATCATTTTAAAGTCATTGCCAACGGCATACACACTTCGACACAATATCCCCCATCCTCTTGAATCTGCATATGAATCGAATTTCACACTTAAAGCTAAGACTCAAACACAGACTCAGTGGAGAGACATTCCGCCCCCCACAGATCCAGTGGAGGGGGCGAGCTGCACTGTTGCAGCTTGCGACCTTTGCGTGGAAATATGAATGTCCATCTCTTCACGCTTTATTTGTTGCAATATTATTATTTCTAACAAGACATTCATGATTCACATCCTCCAGCAGTCTTTAATTTCCCAGCGAGCTCACAATCGCTTCCAATTCAGACCCCCATTTAATTGAATTCACACACACAACTGTGACCTTCCTTCGCGTTGTCAGCACCAAACCACGAACATCCAGGCTGTTTTATTTCGACTCTCTGCCTGATATTTCTTCCTTAGTTGTTAAAAATATCGTCAAAATCCCAACAGAACATGTTTCATTGCAGTGAATATTGGACTCGCACAAGTTTCGTTTTTTACTCTCAGCAACACATGCATCTCAATGCAAATCACCAGTCACACACCCAGCCAGTCTATCATCTCCTGCATCCTACAAATTTCACGGTCGACTTTCCCACATTTGGGGAAATCGCAGGGGTCAACCCTTCTCCCCTGTAGTGCAATGGGTAGGCCTCGCCCTGAGAATACCGCCATAACTAACTGATCGCGGTATCTCTCCTATCAGGTAAGTATCATCTGACTCCTCTTCTTCTCCAGCATTTTTCTAAAACAACTACAGTACTTATCGTTTACTTTAAAACGGACTCTCTCCGCCAGATCCTCTTCTTTCTATCAATAAAATTATCTGACAATGAACTTTTCTTTGTTCGAAATGCGTTACCTGCTGAGAGCGCTCTCCTTTACCTTCGCTCAAGCACTTGTCATTCCTCCAGGCACTGCCTCCGGCAGATGAAACACCTCTGGTCACGAGCACAGTTCACGTAGAGGCTTGGCTTTATCAACCATAATATGCACTGGCTCCGCATCTTTTATTCTCTCTGCTTCATTTGGGTGTGTAGTCCACAATTTATTGGGCACCTGTGCCAACAGATCCTCTTTCTCCACCATCGACAACATTTCTCTAAATGGTAGCTTATTTATCCACTGCAAAACGTCCACAGAATCCACAAGAGGTTGTTCCCATACATCCCCTTCATTCCCTTCCATGCGATACAAATTTCGGCCCCGTACCTGACAGTATTTATGTCTCGACAAACCCTTCAATCGCGTAATCAGCAGCACAATCTCCTTAGCTCTGTGTCCTTTTGCGACAATCAATGTAATGTGTGGCATTATATTTGTTGGTACATCAAGTCACATTGTTGTTGTGTCGGTCTCACTTCCAATCAAATTCCCTATTTCCCCATACCATGTATGCAAATCCGTGGGGTAAGGATGAACAACTTCACAAACTACACGGCACTCTCGGCACGGCCCAGATGTCAACTCGGCTCATCAAAAGTGTTCCCCAACACCAGGCAACCCCTCCCCTCGAACATATGTGCAGTCTCCCCGCCCGGTTCAGTTGCGCATGAATTATTTCCACAGCCCACAGCCGTCACACACAGAAAAATGCTTTTCTTCCTTGTGAGTAATTCAAATCATTATAAGCACATTCATATTAACTCAATCCTCATTCAAACATGTCATGGTAACCATGGTGACTAGATACCCCTTGACTCATGGTTCATAAAGTTGTTATGTACACAACTGGAGTTGCTCCTTTCCTGACTACTATCCGGAATGCAATGGCAAACCACCTTGTGTAATCCTTGCACTGAGGTATTCATACTCCAGTGTTGTCATCGGTTGCCATGGTTTTCATATGGTATCCTCACCTGCTGGCATTTGCTTATACGCACACGCTCACCTCTGTGTATCTGCCTGCAACCATTCACATAATGAGCAAACTGTACCTGTATGCTCTAACATGTGGTGCCCTCTGCCACATCGACATGGTTGGCTCACTTCGTGACATGTTCCAAATCCATAACACTTACCATCAACTTTTGAATCTTTCTACTCCGGTGTCAACCAGCACACGAGGTATCTACCAAACACAAACTAGCAAGCCATTGCTGGGATGCCACTCTATTCACATTGATACCATAACAGCTTTGTTATGCTCAAAGAATTGTCGTTTTTATATGTTGATCCCAGTGCACTTGTAACCAACAGATAAGAATCGAGCAAGACCCTTTAGCTTCCATATTTTACTTCTTTGACAGTAATTTTCTTCATCAATTTTACAATTTTGTCTGCAACCAATTTCTCCCAAACAGGTCAGACACAGGTGCTGCTCCCCACCCCCGCTCCACTCTCTCTCCCCACCAGGCAAACACACAATCAGCCTGTGTTCAGAGGCCAGGTGACCTTGTGAATTCCTTTACTTCACAGCAGGGCATCCTCCCCCCAACCCACTTCAACACAATCTCTCCATTTCAGATGCAAATTCACCTTTGTAAACCCTCAAAACCAAACCAAAACCATATATTCTCTCTAAACAGGATCCTACAATCCAACTATCCTTCCACTACAACCAGCATGACGACCCCACACCGAAGCAAAAGCGGGCATGCCCATCCAACTCTGTCTCAAAGCCGTCTCACCTGGGTTTGATTCCCAACCCAGTATTCCATATGTATTACATAAGGAAACTCCACCTCTCAATATTGAAGCAAATATGTTCAACAAAAGAGTCATCGGGCAACTCAAACATCCTGACAGATGCATGGGAGATAAGACATTTGGTGTGCATTCCAAACTCGTGATTGATCATTTCACAGCTTTCCTTCTTCAGGTCTATCGGAAAATGATTGCACTTAGAGTACCTTCATCCAATCACACCATTTGTTCAGGTTCTGTACCAATTCCGGTCTGCATTTATCAAACATACATCGTCTACATGTCTCTTCACTGTCCTCACTTGCCTCATCTTCATGCCTGCCTTGACTGCCAATTTGCTCTGCACTCGAGCCTCGTGTAGATTTACAAAATCATTATTCTCTAACGCTTGCAACAAAAACACAACTGTATATACAGGGTTTTCCCTGGGTTTTAAAATGATTTGGGTAAAACTGCCAACATGTATAATTTTGAGCGGCCCGCGGCGGGCACAACAAGTGGGCGCGGGGGAGCGGAGGGTGCGAGAGCGGGGTCTCCCCCTTTCGCTGTTGGGGAGCGAGGGGTCTGTGGGTTCTCCCCCAGGATTTTTAGCAATTTTAGATGCTCGTAGGTGCATTCTGGGACATTCTGAGCATGCAAGTAGAGACACAAATTAGTATCTTGGCATCATCAATTTTGTAAAAAAAATTCTCACTCACAACATATCTTATATTTAGCATGTATGTATCTTCACCATAAATATTTAAGATCTTTGTTCTGGTTGTAACACCCATCAATGATCTTTTTAATATCTCAACTTACATTCCATTAACCATGCATGTGATTTCATGAAAGAATGTATGATATATCCAAACAAAATTGCTTGTCTGATCAATATTTCCAAGAAATAAATTTGAATTGAATATCCTCTGTACTTGTGTGAGGCACTCAGTGTACCGATCTACAATATAACTATGACATGGATATTAGAAGTTGACAACAAACGCTGGTGTACAGTGTGTATTCAGTATATTTACATCTCTCCAGCCTGAAGCTAACTCTGCCTTTAACAGTTATCAAAAGGGAACACACTTTCAGCATAATAAATCAAATTGCATAAAAGTAGTTCAACATAAAAGTAGTTACCAGATGAACAAAAATAGTACATCGACAAGTTACAATAGATGAGTGAATAAATGGGTAAATATTCCACTAGCATCATTAGTTCAACCATCACCATCACCTCCACCATCACCATCCCTCCTATCCCATCACCACACCACCACCACCACCACC
Source organism: Eptatretus burgeri (assembly GCF_056783735.1). Lineage (NCBI taxonomy): Eukaryota > Metazoa > Chordata > Myxini > Myxiniformes > Myxinidae > Eptatretus > Eptatretus burgeri. The sequence goes on from NC_140968.1 coordinate 15,611,776, forward strand.
AATCACTTCCCCCACACCCATCACCACCACCTCTCCCACTCCATCACTATCCCCACCATCACCTACCACCACCAACCATCACTCCCCCCACACCCATCACCACCATTATTTCAACCATCACCACCACCTCCACCATCACCATCCCTCCTATCCCATCACCACACCACCACCACCACCACCACCTATCACTTCCCCCACACCCATCACCACCACCTCTCCCACTCCATCACTATCCCCACCAACCATCACTTCCCCCACACCCATCACCACCACCTCTCCCACTCCATCGCTACCCCCACCATCACCCACCACCAACCATCACTTCCCCCAAACCCATCACCACCACCTCTCCCACTCCATCTCTACCTCCACCACCACTTCCCCCACACCCATCATCACTGGAAATCAAGGTTTGTGATGATAGAAGGTTGTATTGTTGTAGATTTTTGCCCGTTCAGCGTGCGGACCGCCTTTAGCCCAATTGCGGCCGCACGCGCCCACCGAGCGTGGCAATCTAGTCACAGCTTCCGGACCAACGCCGAAACCAGCTACGGGTGTTTTTAACGCACCATAAACCAGCCAACTCTTCTGTCCACGCGCTACAGGGTCGATCGCCGAATTGTCGATGCACCTAATTATTCACATGGACAGAAATGCTGGGAGTTTATACCTCGACCGTACCTGCACGAAAATGAGCCGCTTAAGCAGCTCGTTCCGTATGCGATTGCCGAGCGGTTTTATATCGCCAAGTCCCGTCGGGCCAGATGTACGTTTTATCGGCTTATAATCAAGCACCTAATATTCCGAACGCAATTATGGCAGTCAATGTAGGAAGGGACGCAACGAGCAGGTGACATTCAAAAATGGGGACATGTATTCGTACAGGCACGTTAGCAGTCAATGGGGGAATGGGGGCAGGACACGATCAAAAAGCCTACAGCCGATGTCTACTTATTATGTACAAGCACGGACTTGCTCATAATTCTACTGAGAGGCAAGGCGCCACAGATTTTCATACAAAAACCCAAGAAAGAAATAACAGGCTCCTAAGCCTTTATTATTGTTCAGAGCAGGGATGACCGAAGGGGCTCCGAGAGACCGAGCGGACTACCTGGCCACCCTCGTGGTGACTCGCTGGGTCCTGGTTCGGGTTGGCGACCCTTGGTGTCTCCGTCTCGCTGGCTCATTGCCAACGCTGCAGCGGCTTCGAATGGCGGCTTGGTGGGTCAAGGGCCTTGCGACGCGCCCGACTCTCCACTGCCGTCTGGCTGCGCTCCAAGGCTTCTCCCACGAGCTACTGCTCCAGCGATCTCGACCCACCAACCCCATGACGACACTCCACTTCCTCCAACTCTCAACCGGCTCTCTCTCCCACGCGCCCTCTTCCGGCGAGCGAACGCGGCTTTTTTAATCGCCCCCAAGGGGAGGTGCCGTGGTGGGCTTTTTCCACCCGAAATCAACGCCCTCCTTCTCTTCACCTTTGAACCCTCATTCAGGCGGGATCCGCCCCGATCGAAGGCGAACGTGGTCGATGAATTGCTCTGGTTGTTGTTATTGTCAATGTTGTTAAAATAAAAGATAGAGACAGAACAACGGTTAACTGAAGATGCACAGCTCGGCACATGAATAATTCCCGTTATACATGGGTGGGGAAATCTAACCTGGAACACACACTTATCGACATAACTGATCTTCGGGGAACCTGAATGGTGATCTGTGAATTTCCACAACCGTAACAGTATATACATGTGGACAATGTTGTTAAGTCATTTAAGCGGCCAGAAATGGGTGTTTAGGCAGTTGGGCGGCCAGAAATTGACTTAGGCGGCCACCCAAGTGAGCCCTATGGATGGAAAACACTGATATATGTTCGACACATACATACCCACATGTACTGAACCGTTGTCCACCAACTATTTCAGACACTTTCAGAACATTGACCCAATATAAACACCTCACATTAAATCACTTTGGTTCCATGCGTGATAATTTATTTTCTTTTCTATTCGGTGGAATCTCAATATTTTGGTTCACTCTGCCCGCAACTTCAGTATCACGTCTTATGAAGTACTCGACCTAAAGGTCTCATTCATATACTCGGCATTTGACCCGCAAAGAGCGGGCGCATCACCACCTGATCCTTTTCGATGACGGTTCCCTATAGCCATACTTTTAAATCACTCCGATCACTCGTCAGCACTCCTCTTATTTACACCGACTTCTTCAAACCCCTTGGACCCCAGCTCTTGCAACCTTGGTACAAAATACACTCATTACTCACCGTTGTGGCAATACCTGCACCTTTCCGCCATCCATGTGACTTGGCGACCTAATCTCCTACACAGTGCCCCTTTAATGCCGTTTCCCAACTCGGCAGTTCAACAACTCTGCACAACGTCTCTGCCATCCAGCATGTGACTATAGTGGAGCAGCAGGGGCCACCAAAAGAGGGAGATACCCACACCAGCAGTACCACATTTTCTAATGTGGTTATTATTGACCACCTACTATCCCTGTAGTTTAGGTGGGGATTTATCCCCGATAATCCGTTAATTCCAGCCGGGACGTCCTGGGAAGGCCTGCTCGGCTGCATCCAAGCCGCAAAGGTAGGTAGCAGAGTGGTGGTCGGTAGGTGTAATTTTACCACTATCGGTAGAGTGAATCCGGTTCAGCCAGGCGTTCCGAGGGCGTGGATCCCGACAATCAAGTTAATGGTCATTTGCCATGAGTATTGAATAATACCATTTTCAGGTATTTTTAGACATCTTGGACAAAATGTGATGAAAACATGATTTACCTTTAAGAAAATAGAATATATTGTATATGAATAATTGCAGCAGACCCAAGAGAAACTTTTTAATGCTTAATATTTTATACTTTTATATTATACATGTGCTGAGTGATGCTAAAAGTATTTGAAAAATGAGAAAATTTGGATTTTGGGGAAAAATTTATAATAAAATTGGTTCTGCACTTACAGTTATCAGCCACATTTATTTTTTTTTTGTTATCGCATGTTATAGCCTATTGTCTTAGGATCAGTTTGATGTATATCAAGGTATTGTAACATGAAAATTATAAAAACTATAGCCGTTTTAGTAAATGTTGCCAAATTCAGGGGTCAACGACCTTAATTGACCTATTTCTCAGAATGCCACCATTTCCCAGACTGGCATCATTGGTTTACATGTACAGGGATAGTAGATGGTCAATAATAACCACATTAGAAAATGTGGTACTGCTGGTGTGGGTATCTCACAAAATAAGCCTCTTTTCTGGCCCCTGCTGCTCCACGACTAAAGGCGCTGTCACACCTTAACGTTTTAGCCAGCAATGGCAACGTATAAAAATGTATGTAAAACGTTGGTGTACGCTGAAGTTTTGAGTTTTTTTTTTAAGTTTTGGTCGTATTCATAACGTGTTGGTCGTATGCATAACATATTAGTAACGGGCACAGAACGTTTCGTTGTCTTATAGATAACTTATACCAACGAATGCTTAGCCTGTTGTCGGCGTTCACAACCTATGCCCAACGATAGTTTAACTTAGGCATAGCGCGCTGCACGTATCGCCGACGAACTCGTGGCGTTCTCTGTTAAGCTGCCGCACGCCAATTTAAATCATAAATAAATAGCCAGTTTATGCGGACCTATGAAAAATGTGTATAAAACGCTGGCACACGTCGAATACGGTATGGGTAAGTTGTGTATACGTTAAGAGCACGCTGAAAAACGATGAAGTACGCTGTCATATTCCATGGTACGTCTAGTACGTCGTGAAATTTCGAGCATGCTGAAAATTTTACGACGTACTCGACGTATGGCTCACAAGTTCTGCATACGCTGGCATAAGTTCTCGGCATGCTCCGCGATCGTTGTCACACGTCGGACACATGTTACTTGAAAGTTACTCATAAGTCGAAACACGTCGAGGTAATGTTTAGCATACCTGAAACTTAATTTTTAACCTATGAGTAACGTGCTTTGAACCTATGAGTAGCGTGCTTTGAACCTATGTGTAACGTATCTCAAACGCACATTGGCATATGTAGACGAATTTGATTGACGTCTTCCGGACGACCACAGAACTTACTGAACGTGTTTCTAACTTACACCTACTGTATAATGGTGATTTGGCAGCGTTTAGGGGAATTGGTATATACAAATGGGCTTCACAAGAGGAACCCGTCAGTGTTCCAGACTCCATGTTGAGTAGATGTCAATGTCAGTAGTAGTAGTATTAGGTGAGCGTGTCAGTAGTAGTAGTAGTAGTAGTAGTAGTAGGTCCATGTCAGTAGTAGTAGGTGAGCGTGATTGGGAGGGTGTGGGTGATGATGGATCCTCGTTGCGTCCACGGATAGGAGACTACTTTGCACCATTGTTTGATGTTCTTTTCGGCGAATTTTTTTTTCTCATTCCCACGATGAACTATTTTTTTTGTTTCAGTTTTTAAAGTATTCAAAACGACTTGGACAAATGCCTAATGT